>NW_025920125.1:3177602-3239471 GCF_902686445.1 Sciurus carolinensis | reverse complement strand
AGATTACATATAGGGGGAAACCAATATGGATATCAGCAGATTTCTCAGATCAGACTCTAATAGTTAGAAAGGTCTGGAACAACATGTGTCAAGCTCTAAAAGAAAGTGGTTGCCAACAAAGAATCTTATACCCAAAAAAGTAACCTTCAGATTTGAAGATGAAAAAAATTCCTCCATGATAAACAAAAGTTAAAAGAATTTACAAATAGAAAGTCCATGCTACAGAACATTCTCAACAAAATATTCCATGTGGAGGAAATGGAAAACAGCTATGTAGATCAGTAAAGGGAAGGAACTACCTTAAAGGAAAGACCAATCAAAGGAGATACAAACTCAAGTTAAAAACCAAAAACAAACCCAAATGACTGGGAATACAAATCATATCTCAATAAATTAATAAACCATAAAATGACTGGGAATTTATTAGCAAATCATCCATCTCAATAATTTGAAACAAATAAATTTTATAAAAGTAAGAGTAGAGAAAGAAAATCCTAAGCATAAGAGTAAAATTAGAAGATATTAAAAATAAACATACCAAAGAATCACCAAAGTCAATGATGGTGCTTTTAAAAAGAAAATGAGTCAGATGTAGTGCAGTAAGCATGTATTTCAAACAACTCAGGAGGATTAGGCAGGAGGATCAAGAGTTAAAAGACAGTCTCAGTAACTTAGTGCATCACTTAGTAATTCAGAGAGACCCTGGTAAATTCAATAATTCAATAAGTAAAAATTATATCAATTATAGACTATGTTATTGCATACAAATGTATATATACAATGACGTCTCATTTGAAGTGAATATATTCTGTGAAATGTATTGTAAGATGATTCTGCTATTTTCCAAGTACCTGAGTATAATGACAATTATCTAGTTGGGACAGATTACTAGATGGTGAGGCCCTTTGATATATTCATTCCACTGTTGTACATGAAGTCTACACTGACCAAAACACCATAATGCCACAATAGACAGATATTATAAAGATAAAGCAATCAGTGTAGAACACATGATAAAATTAATACATGGTGGAACTCAAGACAAAACTCTTAATAAGTCTCTTGCTATTTAGACAGTTTCAAACATAGAGATTGTAATGTAGAAAAGAGGAAAAATGGCATTCTTTCCAATGAAAAATGCTAGGATATGGGGATATTTGTATGATAGTAAAAATGCCATTGTATGCTTTACTCATACCATATAACCCATTTTCACATATTAAATATAAATATAAGAATTATGAAAAGTGAACTATAAAAGAAAATATGAAGCTGTCAGAAGTTGACATAAAAAGTGAGATAAGATGCATATGGTGGTACACAACTGAAATATCCAGTATTCTAGAGGCTAAGGCAGGAGGATCACAGGTCTATGACCAACCCAAGAAACTTATAAAAATGTGTCTGAAAATAAAATTTAAAAAAGAGCTGAGGATATAGCTCAGTAAAAGAACACCAGTTTCAATCCCCAATATCGAAAAGGGAAAAAGAACAACAAAATGTTATTAATTTTCAAATAACACAAAATAATATTTTTAAATTCATAAGTTGTATAATATTAAAATAAAAATTTCATTCATCAAATGATTTCATGAAATAGTACAAGGACAAATGACCTAATTACCTCATATATAATGAAACACTAATAAGAAGAAAAGTACAGACTGCAAAAGTAAAACAGGCAACAGACTTGAACATTCACTTTAAATAGGCCATATATAAGTGTTGCATAATCATGGAAAACTAAAAATCTTTAGAAACTAGGTAAGGCAAAATAAAATCACATCACATACTAAAAGTTAAATAGTATTGATGAACATGTGGAAGAAAGGCATTCTCATAAAGGGAGGATATAGTTTAAATAGCTATTATCCATGTGCAGAATTTTTTTAAATCAAACATACATGATACAAAACCACCAGAAACAGAGACTGAAATTACAACACCTGGACATATGAAGACATAAACGTATTCCTCCTGAGTTGATATCAAGGTGCATGGTTAAAGGGGATGTATATTTAGGAAGAAATAAATAATAAGCTGTTAAAAATAATGGTTCTAGAAGTTAGATACTTTTTTGTTATATTCAGTTTGACAAATACTAAAAAGCACCATGTATATTTTATAAAGTTGTCACATGAATGTTGTATTTCATATGTAAGAATATTTAAAAATGTGCAGAATGAGAAAATAAAAATACACAGAAGTACATCAAAGAACCAATTGCTCAACTTATGTATAGATGGTAAAACTATCATAAGGAAGACCATTACTCCAAGTCAACTATAATAATACCTCAATGAAATTAAAGAAGGGAATAATGGAACAACATCCAAATGGCAGACTAGAGGGTGACTGCATTTCATGTTGCTCCAGGACACAGGATTCAAGAAGAGGAGATACTGAGAAACTTGGGACCAACTCAAACCTGCCGGGTGAGTCTCTCCTGTTGGGGAGGCATCCCAGATGGGGTGGTAGTCCCAGAACGCAGGGAACTTTGTGAAGTAGAGTTGCCCAAAGAGACGCCCCTCCCCCTGCTGGAGCAGTGAACATGGACAACTGGGAGAATTGTAGAGGAGGCCTCTCAGCAAGACGCTGGGACTCAGAGCAACTCACTGGGGCTCTGGATGGCTGCCCAAAGGAGGAGGTGAGCAGCAAGCTGTTTGGACTCAGAGCAACCAAGACCAAACACCTGGGGGCTGCCTGGAGGAGGAGGAGGCATGTGGTGCATTGCTTGGACTCAGAACGACTGAACCAGAGCTCTGGACGGCTGCCCAGAGGAGGAAGCATGCTTTGAGTTGTTTGGACTCAGAGTGACTGCTCCTGAACACCGGGGGGCAGTCCGGAGGAGAAGGAGGAGCACGGTGGGTCACTTGGACTCAGAACAGCTGCACCAGAGCTCCGGGCACTTCCCCAGAGGAGGAGGAGTGCAGTGAGTTGTTTGGACTCAGAAGGACCTCTCGTGAACATCCAGGGGCTGCCTGGAGGAGGAGGAGAAGTACAGCAGGTCGCTTTGTCTTGGAGCAGCCGCACCAGAGCTCCAGGCAGCTGCCAGGAGGAGGAGGAGGAGTGTGGCAGGTGGCTTGGATTCAGAGCAACTGCTCATGAACACCGGGCGGCAGCCTGGAGGAGGAGGAGGAGCATGGTGGGGTACTTGGACTCGGAGTGACTGCACCAGGGCTATGGGTGGCTGTCAAGAATAAGAGGTGAGCAGTGAGTTGCTTGGACTCGTGGCAACTGCACTGGAACTCTGGGTGACTGCCTGGAGGAGGAGGAAGTGCGTGGCGGGTCATTTGGACTCAGAGTGACTGCAGGGAACACCGTGCAGCTGCCCAAAGGAAGAGGAGTGCGGCGGGTCACTGGAACTCGGAGCAACTGTATGGGGCTCCAGGTGGCTGCTCAGAGGAGGGGCTGCATGGCCAGGTGATTGGGTGCAGAGCAGGGTCCCAGGACCTAGGCAGCTTCTTGGTGGAAGAGCCACATAGAGACAAGCTGAGAGGTGGAGCAAAGGCTCCAGGACTGCGGGCAGCTTCTTTGAGGAGGGGCAAACTAAGGAGACACATCTGCAAAGGGCAAGGCTCCCAGGTCCAGGAGGTAGGCCCAGGACCTTGGGAACATTGCAGAGGAAGGCCGCCCAGCCCAGGCGGTAGTTGTGCATTGAGAGAAACCTCTAGGAGGGGAACTGACCAGTGAGACCTCCCCACCAGGTGAGTCTTCCCTGCTGGGTAAGGTTTTCCCACAAGGACTGTAAAACCAGAGACAAAGGCCCAATCAGGCCTTGCCTCAGCCCACAGCCTAGTTCCCCTTCGGATCACCACTGGTCAACAAGTGGAGGCACCTCTGCCCACTAGCAGGGATATACCCCACCTGAAGATCACCACCCCTAGAGAGGCAGCTTTCTTGTGGAGCACTGCATTATCAACTTCCTCCAAGACTTCAGGCTACTGAAGGCTTAGAGGGGATATAATAGAAATCTTCAGGAATATTATAAGTCAATACAGGAAATCTGCAATATCTCAGCAGTCCACTGATACCTGAACAATATGAGAAAACAAGGGAAGAAAATACCCCAAACAAATGTAGATGTTACATCAATAAAATCCAATGACAGCATGGCAGAAGAAAAGACAGGGATTTCAGAGTGTACATAATTAAAATGATCAGAGAAGCAAACGAGGAGATGAAAGAGAAGTGCATGCATTGAATGATGAGATGAAAGAGCAAACACAGGCATTAAATGATTGCAGCAATAGACATTTAAAAGAGCAAATACAGGGGCTGGGGAGATAGCTCAGTCGGTGGAATGCTTGCCTTGTAAGCACAAGGCCCTGGGTTTGATCCCCAATACCCAAAAAAAAAAAGCAAATACAGGAAGTAAAAGATCATTTCAATAAACAGTTAGAGATATTGAAAAAAAAACACAAATACTTGAAATGAAGGAAACATTAAACCAAATTAAGAACTACATAGAAAGCATAACCACTAGGATAGAACACCTGGAAGACAGAACACCAGATATTGAAGACAAAATATTTAACCTTGAAAACAAAGTTGAACAAACAGAGAAGATGGTAAGAAATCATGAACAGAATCTCCAAGAACTATGGGATATCATGAAAAGGACAAATTTAAGAATTATTGCGATTGAGGAAGGCTTAGAGAAACAAATCAAAGGAATGAACAACCTATTCAATGAAATAATATCAGAAAATTTCACAAATCTGAAGAATGAAATGGAAAATCAAGTACAAGAGACTTATAGGACTCCAAATACACAAAATTACAACAGACCCACACCAAGACAGATTATAATGAAAATACCTAACATACAAAATAAAGACAGAATTTTAAAGGCTGTTAGAGAAAAGAATCAAATTACATTCAGGGGGAAACCAATACAGATATGAGCAGATTTTTCAATCCATACCCTAAAAGCTAGAAGGGCTTGAAACAATATTATTGAAGCCCTGAAACAAAATGGATGTCAACCAAGAATCTTATACCCGGCAAAACTTACCCTCAAGTTTGACAATGAAATAAAATTATTCCATGATACACAAAAGCTAAAAGAATTTACAAAAAGAAAACCAGCATTACAGAACATTCTCAGCAAAATATTCCATGAGGAAGAGATGAAAAACAAAGAAGAAAATCAGCAATGGGAGGAACTATCCTAAAGGAATTGAAAATAAAGGAGAAACCAAGTAGTGCCAAAAAAAATAAATTAATAAAAAGAATGAACCAAATGACCAGGAATACAAATCATATCTCAATAGTAACCCTGAATATTAATGGCCTGAACTCATCAACAAAAGACATAAATGAGCAGATTGGACTAAAAAGAAAGATCCAAAAATATGTTGCATGCAAGAGACTCACCTCATAGAAACAGATACCCATAGACTAAAGGTGAAAGAATGGGGAAAAACATACCATGCACAATGACTCAGCAAAAAGCTGGCGTATGCATCCTCATTTCAGATAACGTGGACTTCAAGCCAAAGTTAGTCATAAGGGATAAAGAAAAATATTTCATACAGCTTAAGGAAAGCATAAATCAGCAAGACATAACAATCATAAATATCTATGCCCTAAACAGTGGCTTATCCATGTACGTCAAACAAATCCTTCTCAATTTCAGAAACCAAATAGACCATAATACAATAATAGTAGGTGATTTTAACACGCCTCTCTCACCACTGTACAGATCTTCCAAACAAAAATTGAACAAAGAAAACATAGATCTCAATAACACAATCAATAATTTAGAATTAATGAACATTTGTAGAATATACCATCCAACCAAGAGTGAAAACACTTTCTTCTCAGCAGCACATGGATCCTTCTCTAAAATAGACCATATATTATGCCACAAAGCTAATGTTAGCAAATACAAGAAGATAGAGACACTACCTTGTATTCTATCAGATCAAAATGGATTGAAATTAGAAATAAATGAATAGTAAAAACAGAAACTCCAACACCTGGAGATTAAACAATATGCTATTATATGATGAATGGATAACAGAAGATATTAGGAAGGAAATTTAAAAATTCTTAGAGGTAAATGAGAACAAAGAAACATCACATCAAAATCTCTGGGACACTATGAAAGCAGTACTTAGAGGAAAATTTATTTCATGGAGTCCATTCAATAAAAGAAGTAAAAATCAATAAATAAACCACCTAACACTACAGCTCAAAGCCCTAGAAAAAGAACAGACCAAAACCAAATGTAGTAGAAGACAGGAAATAGTTAAACTCAGAGCAGAAATCAGCAAAATTGAAACAAAAGAAACAATGCAAAAATTGACAAAATAAATAGTTGGTTCTTTGAAAAAATAAACAAAATTGATAAACCCTTAGCCACACTAACAAAGAGAAGATGAGAGAAAACCCAATAAATAAAATTCAGAATGAACAAGGAAATATCACAACAGACATGATTGAAATACAAAACATAAATAGAAGCTATTTTGAAAATCTACACTCCAACAAATAGAAAATTTTGAAGACATCAACAGGTTTCTAGAGACATGTTAATTGCCTAAACTGAATGAGTAGGACATACACAATTTAAATAGACCAATTTCAAGTAATGAAATAGAAGAAGTCATCAAAAGTCTACCAACAAAGATAAGTCCAGGACCAGATGGGTTCTCAGTCGAGTTCCACAAAACGTTTAAAGAAGACCTCATTCCAATACTTCTCAAAGTATTCCATGAAATAGAAGAGGAGGGAACCCTCCCAAACTCATTCTATGAAGCCAATATTACCCTGATACCTAAACCAGATAGAGACACATCGAGGAAAGAAAATTTCAGACCAATATCCTTAATGAACATCAACGAAAAAATTCTCAAAAAAAATTAGCAAATTGCATACCAAAACATATTAAAAAGATAGTGCACCATGTAAAGTGGGTTTCATTCCAGGGATGCAAGGTTGTTTCAACATCAGGAAATCAATAAATGTCATTCACCATATCAATAGACTTAAAGTCAAGAATTACATGATTATTTCAATAGATGCAGAAAAAGCATTTGATAAAAGACAGGAACCCTTCATGCTCAAAACACTAGAAAAAATTGGGATAGTGGGAACATTCCATAATATTGTAAAGGCCATCTATGCTAAGCCCATGGCTAATAATCTAAATGGTGAAAAATTGAAAGCATTCCCCCTAAAAACTGGAACAAGACAGGGATGCCCCCTTTCATCACTTCTATTCAATATTGTCATTGAAACTCTAGCCAGAAGAATTAGACCAAAGAAATTAAAGGGATACGAATAGGAAAAGAAGAACTCAAACTATTCCTATTTGCTGATGATATGATTATATGCTTAGAGGAACCAGGAAATTGCACCAAAAACTTTTAGAACTCATAAATGAATTCAGTAAAGTAGCAGGATATAAGATCAATGGTCATAAATCTAATGCATTTTTATACATAAGTGATGAATCTTTGGAAAGAAAAACTAGGAAAACTACGCCATTCACAATAGCTTTGAAAAAATAAAATACTTGGGAATCAATCTCAAAAAAGAGGTAAAAGACATCTACAATGAGAACTACAGAACACTAAAGAAAGAAATTAAAGAAAACCTTAGAAGATGGAAAGATCTCCCATGTTCTTGGATAGGAAGAATTAATATTGTCAAAATGGCCATACTACCAAAAGTGGTATACAGATCCAATGCAATTCCAATTAAACTCTCAATGATGTACCTTACAGAGATAGAGCAAGTAATCATGAAATTCATCTGGAAGAATAAGAAACCAAGAATAGCTAAAGCAATCCTTCACAGGAAAAATGAAGCGGGGGGTATTGCAATACCAGTACTTCAACTATACTACAAAGCAATAGTAACAAAGATGGCATGGTATTGGTACCAAAATAGACAGGTAGATCAATGGTACAGAATAGAGGACATGGACACAAACCCAAATAAATACAATTTTCTCATACTAGATAAAGGTGCAAAAAATATGCAACGGAGAAAGATAGCCTCTTCAACAAATGATGCTTGGAAAATTGAAAATTTATATGCAACAGAATGAAACTAAACCCATATTTCTCAGTGTGCATGAAACTGTACTCAAAATGGTTGAAGGACCTTGGAATCAGACCAGAGACCTTGCATCTTATAGAAGAAAAAGTAGGTCCAGATCTTCAACATGTCGACTTAGGATTAGACTTCCTCAACAGGACTCCCATAGCACAAGAAATAAAAGCAAGAATCAATAATTGGGATAGATTCAAACTAAAAAGCTTTCTCTCAGCAAAGGAAATTATCAACAATGCGAAAAAAGAGCCTACAGAGTGGGAGAAAATCTTTGCCAATCATACTTCATATAGAGCACTAAACTCCAGAATCTATAAAGAACTCAAAAAACTCTACACCAAGAATACAAATAATCCAATTGACAAATGGGCTAAGGAAATGAGCAGACACTTCACAGAAGAAGATCTTCGAGCAATCAACAAACTTATGGAAAAATGTTCCAGATCTCTAGTAATAAGAGAAATGCAAATCAAAACCACCCTAAGATGCCATCTCACCCCAATTAGAATAACGATTATCAAGAATAAAAGCAACAACAGGTGTTGGCGAGGATGTGAGGAGAAATGTACACTCATACATTGCTGGTGGACTGCAAATTAGTGCAGCCTCTTTGGAAAGCAGTGTGGAGATTCCTTAGAAAACTTGGAATGGACCTATAATTTGACCCAGCTATCTCACTCCTTGGTCTATACCCCAAGGACTTAAAATCAGCATACTACAGAGATACAGCCACAACAATGTTCATAGGTGCTCAATTCACCATAGCCAGTGTGTGGAACCAATGCAGATGCCCTTCAATTGATGAATGAATAAGGAAACGGTGGTATATATATATACAATGGAATATTACTCAGCCATAAAGAATGATAAAATTATGGCATTTGGAGGCAAATGGATAAAATTGGAGAATATCATGCTAAGTGAGTTGAGCCAATATCAAAAAAACAAAGGAAGAATGATCTCACTGATAAGTGGATGATGACACATAATGGGGAGTGGGAGGTGTTAGTGTTAGGTTTATAGTTAGGGTAAGGGGAGGGGGCAAGAATGGAGGAAGGAAGGACTGTATAGAGGAACAAGTGTGGTGGGAGGGATGGGGAGGAAGGGAAAAATTAACAGAATGAATCAAACAACATTACCCAATGTAAATTTATGATTATACAAATGGTATGCCTTGACTCCATGTACAGAGAAACAACATGTATCCCACTTGTTTACAATTAAAAAAAATGTAAAAAAATTCAAAATTTTCCAGAAAGTTTTTACATATATAAAGTTAGCCAAGAAGTCTCAGAAATATAAAAGGAAAGTACCAGCTATCATTACCTGACACTAATGTATGTTATAAAATTATAATATTTTAGTAATATAAAGACTAAGAAATCACAATAGAGAAAATTAGATAGTTAAATCCATATGTATCTAAATATTGTTTTTATTGTTAAGTGCAATAAAAAGGCCCATATAAATACAATCATATCAAGAAAAATTATTTAAAGTGAATGAATAATACAATCCAACCAAAAGGTAGATATTAGAACTAGAGGCTCAGATCACTGTTTGGGATTGTGTGCAGAATATGTGCAACACTGGAATTATACCCCAGCACCACCCACCAGAAAGCAGATATTAAGAGGAATGATTATAAAAATATAGCAAAATATGAACCTCCTGACTCTTGATCCACTCAGAGATATGCCAAATCAATATTTACTCCTGTTTTGAATCTGTCTTAAACATATTAATTAATTAGAGGTACATAAAGCAAAAAAATCTACCATCAGATGAGTAGGAAAGGTTGGGTTATACTCGTATATTAGCATTCCTTGGGCAATGACCTTTATAACTGGGACAGGATATTTAAATCCACTGTTCCTCTGAGAAAAGGAAGACAGTTTGGGTCATAAGTATAGCACATTTAATTCTAACTTTCCTGTAGTTTGATTTTTAATTTAACTGGTGCACACAGAGAAAGAGACTAGATGTACATTACTATAAAGATCAGAGAAAAGGAGTGATTTTCTAGGAAAATGTAAGAGTTCTGGGTTTTATTTCATGGGACCAGGGAAGAGGAGTTAAAACTCAAGGGTCCCAATTTTTCCTAAGACAGTTGTCAGCATAATCTGCGAAAGGCTGTTGTTAACAGTTGGGCTTCTTTCTATTCAGCACCAAAGAGTTAACAAGGGAAATACAGTTCATGAGTGGCAGCCCAAGTGGAAGTCAAGTACTTTATGAGCCCTCTCCCTCAGCTCACCTCATTAATAACTCCAGGATTAAGTAATTCTTTCTGTAAGTAATTCTTCTGAAATTCAAATTTTTCCATTCAATAAACTACATCATAAACCTTGAGGCTCTGGGTGCAATGACAAATGCACATGTGCATCATGTGCATATTTCAGTATATCACAAAGAAGAGACCCTGTATTGCAAGCATATGCAAGCATTTCCATGAGCTAAAATCCCCACAAGGAGCTAAGAAAAAGGGTTAAAATAACAGATCCTTGTTTATTTCTAAAATAGAATCACATCACCTTCTTTCAATGAGTATAAGACAGCCTCGATTCTAACAAAGTTGCATCATAAATATAGTGCACCATTCAACTATAAGAGTTTCTGTGACTTGAGTGCAGCTGTTAGAATGACTACTATCAAAAAATGGAAGAATAAAAAGTACCCCAATTATATGGATATGGAAGAAAGAAACACTTTAAACTGATAGAAATGAATTTAGTAAAACCAATTTTTAAAAAGTCTTGAAAGTTTAAAGTTCTTTAAAAACTACAGGAATAATAATTCTGGATGAATTTCCTAGTATTTGAAATTAGTATGCTAAATAAATGGTTGCATTCTCATCTTCACTCTAACAGTATTCACAGTAGCCAAGGTCAGGAAACAACTGAAGTACATTTTGGATGAAGGGTACCCCAGGAGATTTCTTCCATCTTTAGGGCACTCAGCTACTTCCCTGAAAATCTATTCTCCTTAAATTGTTTGTTGTCTAACAAGATAAGGCCCAAGTACTGATATGCACTAGACTCTCAAGAGACATTAAATGTGACAGCTATGGGATCCTCATATCAGATAGTTCTGAAACACAGTACCAGAAAAATAACAGAGAGAAAAGAAGAACTTTCTCATATAGTTTCTATCAAGGGAACTTTCAACACAAAGATATTTTGACAAGGTATCTGGCCTTGGAGAGACAAAAGGAGAATACAAGCACATAGTTTTACAAAGGTCAAGTGATTTTTCTCTACTTTTCTATCATGTGAAATTCTCATAAATAACAACAACAAAAGCCTTTGCTTTTGTCTTTTTTCTATGGTACTGGGGATTTAACACAGGGATGTGTTAAATATGAGCTACAAACCCAGTCTGTGTTTTTAAAAATTTGAGACAGGTGTTTCTAAGTTGCCTCTGCTCAACCTAAATTTCTGATGTTGATCTTGGAATTACAATCTTAGCCACCTGAGTCTCTGGGATTTTACACATTTGTCATTGCACCCAGCCAGAAAACCATTCCTATAGAAAGTTCTGTTCTTGATAAAAAAAAAATAATGATGATAATTTAAAAAATAATGTGCTCATTTGATATATAATAGGGAAAAATAATTGATAATATTGAGGATAGGGGAAGTTGTCATTGAAAATATGAAGAGGGAGCTGAATTTTAGGATTTTATTGACATATATAAAGGTTTAAGCTGTGAGACAGGGTTCTGGATTTCACATTTTGCTTCCCATACATTTAGAATATTCAGGAGGATTCAACCAGGTTGGCACACACCTGTAATCCTAGCAAATTTATGAGTCTGGTCACAAGTTTAAGACCATACTCAGCATCTGTTTCAAATTAAAAATAAGAAGTTCCATGGGTGTAGCTCAGTGGTAAAGGACCTCTGAGTTCAAAGCACAGTATCATCATCCCACCAAAACAGAAGAATGAGCTCAGGAAGAAGGAAGACCTGAGATATATACAGACTACAGATCACAACTCTCCTCATGCAGGAAAACAATACATGGAGTTGTGATTCTGATGATCTTCTCTCTCCACAATCCACCACACAATCTGTGAATGTGCTGGAATGTTGGCATATATGTGCTCAGGTAGAAGTTCAGATAGTGGCTGAAAATATTCTGCAGAAAGATGACAGCCTAATGCTGATATATGCCCAACTTGAGTGGCAAGTGAGGATTCACTTAAAGATCAACTCCTTATTTTGCAATTTGACCTTAGACCTAACTGCCAGTCTATGATATTTTTTTTCCTATGATGAAAGCCCTAAATGAGCAAGTGAACTTGGAATCAAGATAAATTTTGTTGCCAGGCATGGTGGCAAACACCTCTAATCCCAGCAGCTTGTAAGGCTCAGGTAGGTGGATTTCAAGTTTAAAGCCAACCTCAGCAACTTAGCAAGAACCTGTCACTAAATAAAATTTTAAAAGTTCTCAGAATGTGGCTCAGTGGTTAAGAGCCCCTGGGTTCAATTCCCAGTACAAAAAAAATTGTGTCTAATTTAAAAGCCCAAACACCTCCACTACATCACATGACTCATACAAATTTTCTTATTTTAGAACTTGTTTAGTGGCACTTATTAAATAAAAGCAGGATTTCTAAGGGTGTATGTGTGTGTAATTTTAATATATTTTGCTTGCTTTCCTGTATCTGGGTTGGAATGGACCATGGCCAGCATTTGGAGGGAGAATACCTACCTCTGGTAGCTTTCTGCTTAAAACTCCCTGCTTTCATTCAGTGCAGTGTCTCTCCAGATTTTTGAACCTGAGAAAAAATACAGATAAGGAATTGTATTTCTCACCTGAAAGAAAAGCAGGTAAGATAATTGCCTGAACCTTTGTGCATATATAGAATAAGCACATACATTCCATATAAACAAAACCTTTTTTTTATACCTGATTATTTATGGGGCTTCCTTTCTAGGACCATGAAATCCTGGTTCAGTTTATAACATGGAATGACACCAGCCAGAAGTAATCTGAACCCTCCTGTACAAATAAGCAAAAAAACACAAAAAAACAGGTCTCTATGTCATTTTCTAAACATAGCTGATAGAGGCATGGAGCAGACAACCCTTTTATTGGGGACACGAAGTAAAAGCAGTGCAAGGAAACACAATTAGTTGTATCACCTTGAACCACCAGCAATTTGGAATTTGGAATTCAGACAAGGAAGATTCAATCTTTTATGTTGGGAATATAAATGACATTGATGCCTACAGTGAAAATGTTATTACATACTTTGAAAATAAAATTCATGTGAGTGGAAGATAATAATTAAACAATTAATTTCTGCAATGTTTTCCAGGTGGTTTGTCAGCCATGACCATAGCACATACATGTATTACTTGCCTCCATGAAAAGCATTTTCCATCTGTGTTCTCTAAAATCATTTCCCATTATAGAGACAAGTGAACACAGGTTTCTGGATATTAAATGGCAACTCAGTTGCACAGAGAACTACCCAGAGACAGAACCATATAAAATTTCTTCAAAGCTCCTCAAAGGCTGATTTGCTCCTGTTGTAGAGGATGTGTCTGAGGAAATATTTTCACTCCATTTTGATGAGAGAACCTACAGAAGACATTCCAGGAACAACACAAATATTTTTTCCTACTTTCATGTTAATTAACTCTTCAAAAACTGAGCTATCAACCTAGATTTTTTATGAGGTAAGTGTGTGTAGATTAAAGTGTGCACAAAAGCACATCACATGTCCAGAGTCTGAGTATGACTTAGAAGAGAAATAAATCTAAAAGGCTCATAAATTTTAAAGAAAATATATGGAATTATTTCTAAAAATAAATGTTCATTTGTTGCTATCTCTACAACATATCATTTAGAAAACAATAGATCATAATGCATATTTCTTGGAATTCTAAATCTTATCCTATATGATTTTGTATTAAAGCCCAAAATCCAGATATGATAATGAATGATTCACTGTCCAAAGCATTAAAAAAAATCTTCAAGGAAGGGGTGGATGTTTTTGTGAATGTGTCATTCAACAACTTACTTAACAATGATGTTGAGAAAATATATTCATTTTCCTGCAACCATAGAGAAGTGAGATTTTCCTTACTTATATATCCTGTTAGAATTTCAAAAGATAAGCCCTAGAGTTTCTTTGAAATAAGCTCCAAATACAAGACATACAAGATATCCACAATACAAAGTCAGGGGAATAAAGATGTAATTTTTTTATTAATTAAATGCAAAAACTTTTATTTTCTTGAAATCCAATTCTATATTTCTTTTTGGATAAATTTTCTTAACTTTGAAGCCAGAAACCACAAAAGAAATGTTGTAAAATGGCTTGAACTGCCAATTAATACAGGGGATGTCTATATCTAAATCTTCAATAATCATAAAAAATTGAAAATCTAAAGGAATATTCAAAATATTTAGAGAAATATAAAATTCCATCACAGACAAAATAATATTGATGATGATATAAAACATATGAAGATTTATAAACTCAAGGAGTTTATTATTATTTGTGGAGACTTTTGTTATTAAGGATATATGTTGCTCACTGTCACAGAGACTTCCTAAAATTGCAGCATATGTGACCATGATAACAGGTAAGAACACAACAGTACTCATCCAAACACCAACCACACAATCCCAGGGGCATGGTTCAAATTAATGTAAATTTTGGAAGAGATAAATAATTATCTGGGAAAAATGGTTACTGGGATCCAAATTTTTAGTTATAGTATATTCACTTTAAGAAATAGTATAAAACACCATGATTAAGTTTTATATGTGTGCAATATGCATGTGATATTTCACATGTATACATGTTAAGAAAGAAAATATGTAGAACTTATGAGAAAATAAATATGATCAGAAGCACATGAAACACTCACTTACATATCCCATGTGTAGATGATAAAACTCATCATTACAAATAAGATAATTTTTCCCCAAATTTAATAATATACCTAGTAAGTTGCTATGTGCCTATATGGATATATCACAGTAAATTCTACTTTTATGTGTATCTATAAAGCAGTGATGTATAAAATTATAAATAAATCAAAGAGAGAAGGTAGGAGGAGAGGGAAAGAGAAACTACTGGGTAATGAAGTGGAGCAAACTATATTCCATGCTTATATGATTATGTCAAAATGAACCCAAATATTATGTATAACTATAGTACAATAATAAAAAACATGCTTTACATTTAATTAAATATGAAACCATAAACTTCTAAAATTCATCCACAAAATTATATATAATATTAGCCAGGAAGTTTTTCAATTATAAGAGCAAAGGGAGTACATCTCATTACCTGATATTCATGTACATTGTGAAACTACACTACTACAATGATCAACAAGGAATCATAATATAAACTAAATCCACATATGAATCCATATGTATGTAAAAGTCATATACTTAATTGCAATAGAAAAGTCTAGACAAATCAAACCATATCAAGACAATCTCAGCAAATAAGTTTGACCCTGTTTGAAATAAAAAATAAAAATTACTATAGCTATATCTCAGTAGTAAAGTATCCTGAGGATCAACTTCCAGCAACATACACAAAAAAAAGAAAAGAAAAAGGAAAAAGAAAGGTAAAATGAAAATTCACTGGCTCAGGAGGAAGCATCATCCTTACAGATCACAGCTTCTCTCCTGCAGGAAAATGGCATGTGGAGATTTGATTACAATAATGGGCCCCCCTGTCAATCACCAACATCTGAGAAAATGCTGGGCCACAGACACACATATGTGTGATAGTATTTGAGAATGTCCTGCAAGGATAAGGAAGGCAGTGAGGGGTCTCTGCCACTGACATGTTCTCCACCTGGATGGCCAGTAAGACAGAGGGTTCACTGCCCCCAAAGGAGGGCTCAGGCCTGCAAACTCCAGAGACTGCAGAGAGTCCCAGTTTGCAAGGTCTGGTTTCTGCCACAGCCAGTACCACTGTTCCAACAGCCTCCCTCCCCAGGCTTGTAATGCCACTGCCCACTCACTATTTCTGGGTGTTCAGAAGCCAGTCCTTCTCCATAGAGACCTCCAGCCCCTGCACAGCAGAGCAACCTGGGGATCCTAAGCAGGAGAGTGAAGCCTAGAGCTGAATGGCCGATATGGTGGACTCAGGAGAAATGGAGAAGGCATCGAAAGCCCACCCCCAATTTTCTGCCAGCACACAGGATTGGACAGTTCTAACTGCTCCTGATTGGACAGGCCTTCTGACCAAGCCTCTGTGGTATGAGACCAAGGAACATTCCCTGTGAGTGACAGTGAGTAATAGCCAATGCACATGAATAAGAACAGAATGATGGGTCCTTTGTTACAGTTTTTTTTTTTTTTTCTTTTGAGGTCTGGGAATTGCACCCCACAGCCTCAGACTGCTGCTATTTTAAGACAATATTTTCTTCCAGAAGTGGGATCTAGTCCAACCAGCAGAACATTTGAATTTAACCTGGTGTATGTTTCCATTTCAGTTTATGGATTATATACACCAGTATATTACTCAGGAAAAAAATAATATAATGGTAATTAATATAAAATGTTATTTAACTATTTTGCTCTCTGTTCTTGTTAGGAGACAGACTAAACTTTAAATGGAACAACACCTTAAGGCAAAACTATCCACTGAAAACAGCACCTAAGGTGCAAGGGTAATGTAAATATTTCTAATACTCATATTGACAACATAATAAGAAAGAGTTGGAATTGATATAAAGAGCATAATGCAGCCTTTTGAGATTATTACCTCCATGTGATTTATAAAATACTACCAATGAAGAACATGTGCTTTTGGAACTACACCCTCAAGTTTGACTCTCTCCAGCATACTTCATTTTACTGTAGTCACATGCCAGGTTTGAGAAATATGGGTCCCCTGATGTCAGGGACTTAAAGGGCCTTGTCTCTCACTTTAAATGCTAGCATTGAGGATAGAGTTCCCTAATAATATTGCTCCTCAAGCCCAAAATTATAAGAAACAATACCCTCAGTGGGAGCAGGAAGTTCCAACTGGGAAGTGTCCAAAAGTAGGTCATTCTTTCTCACTTCATTCTGACCACAGGTTTTTCACATTGCAGACATCATACAGCAGAAAAATGAAGATGCCTAGGGGTTAGGGACACTTAGCCTGCAATCTTCCACAGTCCTGATCCTGTTTTTTAAATAAATGAAATGCAAATTTATTTGGCAATTTGAGGTTAGACCTATTGGCCAAGATTTAATATATGTTTCCTCCTGTTAATGTATTCCCACAATTAATAAGTAGGTTCACTGGGACTCAGGATAAGCTGTGCCTGATTCCTAAACCAAAATAGTTACACCGATTACAAAACTCTTGTAATATTTCTTATTCTCATCAGACTTTAAAAGTGACAATAATTTAAAAAAGCAGGACATATGATATATGTATATAAAATCCACTCCTGTGTATTACATAGCACAACACAAAGAGAACATTCTCATATAACTGTATCATCTTGGGGTTCCCATTCCAGAGTCCAGGGGATCCTAATTTAGTTTACCTCAAGGGCAAACACCAGTTAATTTATCTCAACATACCTTTACATATCAAAATATAGATTGATGTTAAATATGTGGCAAGTTAAATCAAGGTTTATTAATTATAAAACAGGCTGGTCTAGAGGAATGTAAAGGACCACCAAGCCCTATGTTTTCAATACAAAGTGGGACATGCACTGTAGAATCATGCAGCAGAATTTTTTTTATTGAGGGCATAGAGCAAATGGAGGCCAAGTAGGAACATACAATTATTGGAAGTACCATAAAATATCAAAGAAATTGAATCTGGATTTCAGACAAATAAGAGTTGGCATATTATTTCTGGGCATGTGGATGATATGAGGACCCTGATGAAAACGTTATAAGATTTTGAAAAAAAGAAGTGGTGATGTCAGAAAATGGTTAAGCACTATCTACACAGTAACTTCAAGGTGTTTTGACAGTTGTGGGATCAACTAATATTAATTATTCCATGAAGTCTTGATCCAAATGAGTCCTCTAAAATCATCCATTTGTAGAGATAAGAAAACACAGGTTTCTAGATATCAAATGGTTTCTCAGCATCATATGTCAGACTAACAACTGCCCAGGACATAACTGCATGAAATTACTTCTAAGATTCTCCAAGTCTGGCTTACTCCTGATATAGGAAATATTTATCTTGAAAACTAATATTCCTTCTTCATTTTAAAGAGAGAGCCTAGCAAAAACATCCCAGGAGGTTCGTTTGAATTGAGACACTATTGTTTGTCCTTTTTTCATGTTAAGGAAAGTCTTCAGTAACAGGTCAACCAAGTTCTACATTAGGGCAAATGATCTCCCCAAAAAAAGAAAGAAAAGCAAGCTCAGGAGGAAGGAAGAACTTAAAGTCCTATAGACCACATCTCATGCATGAAAACATTACATGGCATTGTGAATCTGATGATCATCTCACTTCACAATCCACCACACAATCTGGGAAGGTCCTGGAATGCTGCTACATATGTGTTCAGATAGGACTTCAAGTAGGGTCTACAGATATTATGCAGGGATAGGACAGGACTTCCAGAGTCTACTGCTGGCATATGCCCCATTTGACTGTCCAGTGGGAATTCAGGGCCAACCTTCCCCAGAAGAGGACCCAGGACTGCAGACACTAGAGACTACCACAGAGATTCCAGTCTGATATTTCCAGTTCTCACCATAATCAGTGCAGCCAGTTTTAAGTAGCCTTACCCCTCAGTTTCAAGATGCCACAGCACACTCACCTATTACTGGTTTTTGAGGGAGCCAGTTTTCTTTCTACAACATCTTCCAGCATCTGCATGGTAGAGCAAACCAGGTCCCCTGAACATAAAAGAGAAAACCTAGAGATGGATATCAACACTAGCAGGCTCCAGAGACAAAAAACCACACCAGAGTGTCAAAGCCTGCTTCTCTTTACTGCCTGTGTGCTGGATTAGACAATGCTTACTTAAGTACTCCTGAGTGGACAGGGCTTATGTTTTAGCATTATCAGACTCAGTTTAGTGAGTTTTCTAAGAGGTGGTGACATCAAATGCATAAATTAATGAGGTCACAATGGCAGGTTCTTGCTGCAGCTTTTTTCTTTTCAGGTGCTGGGAATTGAAATCCAGAACCTCAGGCTGCAGCTAATTTAAGGCAAGATTTTCTTGGAGAAGTGGTGTCCATTCTAGCCAGGAAGACATTTGCATTTAACCTTACATATAAGGCCTTTTCAATTTGTGGATTATATGTGTCTATATATTATTCATGGTTGGAAATAATAAAGTGACAATCCTAAAAATTTCATTTAACTTCCCTGCTCTCTTTTGTGAGAAAACAGATTGAACATTAAACTGGGAAGGAATCTCCTAAGACAGTAATATTTAATGAAAAGAATATATGAGTTTCAAGGGTAATTAAAATTTTTCTAGTATTCACATAAAAATAAGTAGTAGAAATTGAGTTTAATAACATAACCCAGCATATCCATAATGTGAATATTACCATTATGTGACCAACAAAATATTACTAGTTTAGTATATGTATTTTTGGAACAGCACATTCTGAAAACTATGTCAAGCCTCCAGAATATCTCAGTTCACAGAAACAATTTCAAAATTTGATAGCTATGATTCCCCTGATCTCAGGAAGATGAAGGTCCTGACCAATCTTTTGTAAGTTACAAGTGAAGGATTCAGTTCTTTGCAGTAGTTGTGGCTCATGTGTTCAGATACAAAGCTTGGAGTCTATTATTTAAATGCATTAAAGGCAAACTTTATTGAAATTTGGCCTTAGACCTAATGTCCAGTGTGACATTTTTTTCTTTCTATGATGAAAGCCCCTCAATAAGCAAGTGGGCTTGGAATCATGATGAATTGTTTTGCCAGGCATTGTGGCACACACCTGTAATCTCAGTAGCTTGGGAAGCTGAAGTTGGAGGATAGCAAGTTCAAAGGAAGCCTCAGAAACTCAGCAAGACCCTGTTACTAATTAAAACATAAAAAGGGCTGGGGATGTGACTCACTGGTTAAGGGCCCCTGGGTGTTCAATCCCCAGTACACAAACACACACACACACACACACACACACACACACAAAGTGTCTAATTTGAAATCCCAAATACAAATACCTCCAATATACCACATAACTCAAACAACTTTTCTTATTAATTTAGGACTTGGTTAGTGACACTTGTTCAAAAAAGGATTGTGTGTATGTGTGTGTATGTGTGTGTGTGTGTGTGTGTACTATATGTATATATATATACACATATATATCATTTATAATATATTTACATATATATATATATATATATATACATATATATATATATATATAGCTTGTTGTCTGCTATCTAGAATGGAATGGACCATGACTAGCATTGGGTGGGAAAATGGTCACTTCTGGAAATTTTCTTGGTAAAACTCCCTGCTCTCAGGGCAGTATCTCTCCTGTTTTTTTGAACCTGAAAATAAAAGAAATATTGGTAAGGAATTGTATTCCTCACCTAAAAGAAATGCAGACAAAAGATTTGTCTGCACCTATGTCCATATATATAAATATATATATATATTTATATATATATATATATAATATATATGTGTTTGTGTATGTCTATATTTTCATATATGTATACATAAATATATATGAAATTTATATATATATATATATATAATATGCACATTTCATATACCTGATTCATTATGGGACTCCCTTTCCAGGACCTAGGGAAGTCCTGGTTCAGATTATATCAAGGACAGGCACTAGCCAGAAATAATCTGAACCCTTCTTTACCAGTTAGCAAATAATACAGGTTTCTAAGTCTTTTCTATACATAGATGAACATGGGCGATAGACGCATGAAGCAGAAAACTCTTACTGGGGACACAGAGAAAAAAAGACAAGGAGAAACAAAATTAGTTGAACTGTCAGAGAATTGGAACCTGGAATTCAGACAAGGAAGATTCAACCTTTAATATTTGGTAATGTGGATGACAAGGGTGACTAAATACATGTATTAGGGGCTTACATAAGAGTATTATCCATCTGTGTCCTCTAAAATTATTCTCATTGTAGAGATGAGACAGCTCAGGTTTCTGGACATTAAATGGCAACTCAGCAGCACCCAAAAACTACCTTGAGACAGAACTGCATGAAATCCCTTCAAAGTTCCTCAAAGGCTTGTTTGCTTCTGACATAGGGATGTCAATCTGGAGAAATATTATTTTTTCTTCATTTTGAAGAGAGTGCCTAGAGAAGATATCCTAGGAGTAAAACAAATATTTTTTTCTTCTTTCATGTTTAGGAATTCTTCAGAAACAACTATAAACCCAGATAACTTATGAGGGTAAATGCTTGGAGATTGCATAATGCACAAAAGCACAACACAGGCCCAGGGTCTGAGTATGACTCAGTAAATGAAGAAATCTATAAGGCTTATAAGAAATTGAAAAGAAAAATTATGTAACTATTTCTAAAAAATAAAAGTCCTTTTGTTGGTATTGTCATAATATATCATTTAGTAAACAACAATTTATGCATATTTCTAGGATTTTCCAGTTCTTCTCCCATATGATTTTGTATTTAACTCCAAAATCCAGATAATAAAATGCATAATTCACTGTCAAAAACATTCAAAAAGAAAAAAACTTCAAAGAAGAAGAGTGAATATTTCACTGAAGGTGTCATCCAACAATTTACTTACAAATAATTTTAAGAAAATATATTCATTTTCCTGCAACCATAGGAAAGAAATTTTTCTTATTTTTTTCTGTTAGAATTTCCAAAGATACACCCTAGAATTCCATTTGAAATAACTTTCAATATAAACAGAAAAGAAACCTACATTATCTGCTCAGAGGAAGAAAAAAGGCAATGTTGGGAACATGAGGTGGAAAGAGGATTACATTGCCTATGTAAGAGGTTCTCAGGGCCTGAACTGTGTCAGGGCCTGAACTGTGATACTGTGGTTAGAACACTAACCACACTTGGCTCAATCACTATGGTAACCTAGCCCCCTTTCATCCTCAGCCACATTTCTTTCCTCTTACTTTTTCTGCCAGTGACATTTCAGCCGATTGTTTATAATGTCTGCGCATGTTGTAAGCCCTTTGGGTCCAACAACTGTCAGAGATATTCGGCCCAGTGACTGTTTGATGATATAATCCTGCCCATGTTACAATAAAATTGATCAAGTTCTCTGAAACTGATCTCTGGAGGTCTTTCTTCAACTCCATTTCCACACCCTCCTCAACTTTTTGGTGGGTTTCAGCTGGACCAAGAGACCTCACAAGGCAAATAATTTTTTAAATAATTAATACCCTTTTTTTCTTGAAATCAAACTCTATCTGCCTTTTTGGATTCATTTTCATATCTTTGATGCGAGAAACTACAAAGAAATGCAAACAAGAGCCTTGACCTGCCAATTAATACAGGGGATATCTAAGTGTTCAATAATCATAAAAAAGTTCAACATCTTAGAAGTTAGAGTAATATAAAATAAAATCCCATCAGAGACCAAATCAAATAGTATTGATGAAGATATAAAACAAGTGAATACTCATAAACTTGAGAAGAGTTTAAGCTATCTAATTATGGAAAGTTTTGCTATTGAAGATAAATCATACTCCTCATCACAGAGACTCACTGAAATGACAGCATATGTGACTATGATAATGTAAGGACACAACAGTATTCATTCAAACACTTGTAACCAAGGGAGATGGTACAAAAGAATGTACATCTTGGAAGAGATAAGTAATAACTTCAGAGAAAACTGGTCACTAAGGGCCAGTCACATTTTGGTCACAGTATATCCAGTTTTTAATATAATATAAAACACCTTGTTTAATTTTATGTAGGTATAATATGCACTGGTATTTCACATATATACATGTTCAGAAAGAATGTACATAGATTTTATAAAACAACAAAAATCATCAGATGCTCATTAAAGACTCAATTACACACCCCATGTGTAGATTACATTTTTCATTACAAAAATGAAAAATTTACCCAAAATTAAAATACAATATATTCCCACCAAATTTTCTATGTACATATATGAATGTTTCACAGTGAATTCTACCTTTATGTGTATCTATAAAGCAGTAATCTAAAGAAACTATAAATAAATTGAAGAGGGGGAAGGGATGAGGAGAAGGAAAGGGGAACTACTGGGTACTGAAGTGAAGAAAATTATATTCTGTGATTGTATGATTATGTCAAAATGAATCCAAATTTTATTTATAACTATAATGCAATAATAAAAAATTAATATGCTTTTCTTTTAATGAAATAAGAAACCAAAGTATAAAGTTCTAAAATTCTTCCACAAAGTTATACATAACATTAGCCAAGAAATTTTTCAATTGTAAGAGCAAAAGAAATACTTATACCTGACATTCATGTATATTATGAAACTATACTATTACAACAAGGAAACACAATATAAACAAAATCCATATATAAATTCATATGTATGTAAAAATTATATACTTCATTGCAATATTAAAGTCCAGATACATCAAACCATAACAAGGCCAATCTCAGCAATTTAGCCAGATTCTGTATCAAAATAAAAATTAAAAGTACTAGGGATATAGCTCAGTGTTAAATCTTCCCTCGGTTCAACTTCCAGTAAGAAAAAGAAAGAAAAAAGGAAGTGAAGAAAAAGAAAGTAAAAATGAAGAATAAGTTAGCTCAGGAGGAAGCAAGGTTCCTGTAGAACACAGTTCTTCTCCTGCAGGAAAATGATATGGGGATTTGATTATGATAATAATCCCACCAGTCAATCACCAGCATCTGGGAAGACCCGGGTGCAGGCACACACCTGGCAGATAGTATTTGAGGCAGTATCTGAGGATGCCCTGCGAAGATAAGAATGGTGGCAAAGGATCTCTTCCTCTGACCTGCTCCCCACTTGAATGGCCTGTAGGACTGAGGGGTACTGCCCTGGAAGAGGGCTCAGGTCTGCAGCCTCCAGACTCTGCTAGCTCCTGTTCCTGCCACAGCCAGTCCCACAGTTCCAACCATCTCCTTCTCCAGTCTCCCTCCCCAGGATTCTGATGCCACTGCACACTCACCATTCCCTGGTGCCTAGGACACAGGCCTGTCCCTAGGGATCTTCAGCACCTGCACAGTAAAGTGAACTGAGACTCCAAGGGATGAGGGTGAAACCTGTAGCCAAAAGACAAAAATGGTGAACTCAGGAGAGAAGGACCCCTGGCCAGATTGTGGAAGCCAGCCCCTCCTCCCTGGTTGCACACAACATTGGATAGTTCTCACTAACTGCTCCTGATTGGACAGGGCTTCAAACCGCACCCCCTGAGTCTGAGTTCAGTGAGTCTTTTTTTTTTTTTTTTTTTTTTTTGGAGTGACAAGGGGTATTATAAAATCCAGGCAATAATAAAGCCAGAATAACAGGTTGGTTAGTTGCAGCTTTTTTTTTTTTTTTTTTCTTTTGAAGTCAGGGAATTGCACCTCAGAGCCTCAGGCTGCTTCTGTTTTAAGGCAAGATTTTCTTCCTGAAGTGGGATCTAGCCTAGTCAGCAGAACATTTGCTTTTAACATTGCACATAAGGTCATTTCATTTTATGGGTTATATCCTGTTTATCAATCATGAATGAAATTAATATAATAAAAATTTCTATAAAATTCCATTTGACTTTCTGCTTGGTGTTCTTGTTTAGGAGACACACTGAACTTTGAACTGGGAAGTAACCCCCTAAAGCAACAATGTCTAAAGGAAACAACAGGGAAAGCACAAGGGTAATTAAAATATTTCTAGTATTCACATTAATAACATAAAAAGAAACAGTTAAAATTAATATAAATAATATAACCTGGCACATCCAGAATATTATCTGTGACTAATAAAATACTGCTAATAAAGTATTTGTGTTTTGAGAACTACACCCTTAAGTTTGACTCTATCATAACTCAGTTCACAGTAGCTATATTCCAGATTTGAGAGCTATGAGTCCCCTGATGTCAGGGACTTAAAGGGCCTGTTCTCTTTATATGCTAGAGTTGATGGATACAGTTTTCTACTAATATTTTTCCTCAGACTCCATAAGTAGGAGAAACAGTGTCCTGAGTGGGAGCAGGAACCTCCAACCAGGAAGTGTCCAAAAGTAGATCATTATTTCCCACTTCACACTGGTCATAGGTTCTTTCCCAGATATCAGACAGCATAAAAATGAAGGTGGGAAAGCCCAGGAGATTAAAGTCACATAGACTGCAATCTTCCACAGTCTTCACTCTATTGTTTAAATATATTAAATGCAACTTATTTGGCAATTTGGACTTAGACCTGAAGGCCAGGCTGTAATATCTGTTTCTTCTGGTAGACAAACATCCACAACTAATAAGCAGGTTGGCTGGGACTCATGATGAGCTGTGTCTGACTCCAAAGTCAAAATACCTCCATCATATCACAAGGTTTTTTCAATGTCTTTTATTTTATCATAAACAAATGGTATACATGTTGTTTCTCTGTTTTTACATGGTGTAAAGGCATACCATTTGTGTAATCATAAATTAGGAAATGTTTGATTCATTCTGTTATTTTTTCCCTTCCCCCCACCCCTCCCACCCATCTTTTCCCTCTATACAGTCCTTCCTTCCTCCATTCTTGCCCCATCCCTAAAACTAACTCTAACCCTAACACTAACCCCTCACACCCCCACATTATGTGTCATCATCCACTTATTAGCGATATCATTCATACTTTGGTTTTTTGAGATTGGCTTATCTCACTTAGCATGATATTCTCCAATTTTGTCCATTTGACTGCAAATGCCATAATTTTATCATTCTTTATGGCTGAGTAATATTTCATTGTATATATATATATATATACCACAGTTTCTTTATCCATTCATCAATTGAAGTACATCTAGGTTGGTTCCACACTCTGGCTATTGTGAACTGAGCAGCTATGAACATTGATGTGGCTGTATCTCTGTAATATACTGATTTTAAGTCCTTTGGGTATAGGCCGAGGAGTGGGATAGCTGGGTCAAATGGTGGTTCCATTCCAGGTTTTCTAAGGAGACTCCACACTGCTTTCCAGAGTGGCTGCACAAGTTTCCAGCCCCACCAGCCATGTATGAGTGTACCTTTCTCCCCACATCCTCGACAACACCTGTTGTTGCTTGTATTCTTGATAATCCCCATTCTAATTAGGGTGAGATGCAATCTTAGGGTGGTTTTGATTTGCATTTCTCTTATTACTAGAGATGTGGAACATTTTTCCATATGTTTGTTGATTGCTTGTAGATCTTCTTCTGTGAAGTGTCTATTCATTTCCTTAGCCCATTTGTCAATTGGATTATTTGCTTTCTTGGTATAGAGTTTTTGAATTCTTTATAGATTCTGGAGATTAGTGCTCTATATGAAGTATGATTGGCAAAGATTTTCTCCCACTCTGTAGGCTCCTTCTTTGCATTGCTGATAGTTTCCTTTGCTGAGAGAAAGTTTTTGAATCTATCCCAGTTATTGATTCTTGCTTTTATTTCTTGTGCTATGGGAGTCCTGTTGAGGAAGTCTGGTCCTAAGTTGACATGTTGAAGATCTGGACCTACTTTTTCTTCTATAAGATGCAAGGTCTCAGGTCTGATTCTGAGGTCCTTAATCCAATTTGAATTTAGTTTCGTGCATGCTGAGAGATATGGGTTTAGTTTCATTCTGTTGCATATGGATTTCCAATTCTCCCCGCACCATTTGTTGAAGAGGCTATCTTTTCTCCATTGCATATTTTGGTCCCTTTGTCTAGTATGAGAAAATTGTATTTATTTGGGTTTGTATCCATGTCCTCTATTCTGTACCATTGATCCACCTTTCTATTTTGGTACCAATACCGTGCTGTTTTTGTTACTATTGCTTTGTAGTGGAGTTGAAGATCTGGTATTGCGATACCCCCTGCTTCACTCTTTCTGCCAAGGATTGCTTTAGCTATTATGGGTTTTTTATTCTTCCCCATGAATTTCATAATTGCTTGCTCTATTTCGGTAAGATACATCATTGGGATTTTTTATTGGAATTGCATTGAATGTGTATAGCACTTTTGGTAATATGGCCATTTTAACAATATTAATTCTTCCTATCCAAGAACATGGGAGATCTTTCCATCTTCTAAGGTTTTCTTTGATTTCTTTCTTTAGTGTTCTGTAGTTCTCATTGTACAGGTCTTTCACCTCCTTTGTGAGATTGATTCCCAAGTATTTTATTTTTTTCGATGCTATTGTGAATGGGGTAGTTTTTCTAATTTCTCTTTCTGAAGATTCATCACTTATGTATAAAAATGCCTTAGACTTATGTGCATTGATCTTATATCCCACTACTTTACTAAATTCACTTATGAGATCTAAAAGTTTTCTGGTCGAATTTCCTGGTTCCTCTAAGTATATAATCATATCATCAGCAAATAGGGATAGTTTGAGTTCTTTTCCTATTCGTATCCCTTTAATTTCTTTAGTCTGTCTAATTGCTCTGGCTAGAGTTTCAAGGATGATATTGAAAAGAAGTGGTGAAAGAGAGCATCCCTGCCTTGTTCCAGATTTTACGGGGAATGCTTTCAGTTTTTCACCATTTAGAATGATATTAGCCATGGGCTTAGCGTAGATCACCTTTACAACGTTAAGGAATGTTCCCACTTGTCCCTATTTTTTCTAGTGTTTTGAGCATAAAGGGGTGCTGTATTTTATCAAATGCTTTTTCTGCATCTATTGAAATAATCATGTGATTCTTGACTTTAAGTCTATTGATATGGTGAATTACATTTATTGATTTCCTGATGTTGAACCAACCTTGCATCCCTGGGATGAAACCCACTTGATCATGGTGCACTATCATTTTAATATGTTTTTGTATGCAATTTGCTAAAATTTTCTTGAGAATTTTTGCGTCAATGTTCATTAAGGATATTGGTCTGAAATTTTCTTTCCTCGATGTATCTCTGTCTGGTTTAGGTATCAGGGTAATATTGGCTTCATAGAATGAGTTTGGGAGGGTTCCCTTCTCTTCTATTTTATGGAATACTTTGAGAAGTATTGGATTGAGCTCTTCTTTAAAGGTTTTGTGAACTCGGCTGAGAACCCATCTGGTCCTGGACTTTTCTTTTTTGGTAGGCTTTTGATGACTTCTTCTATTTCATTACTTGAAATTGATCTATTTAAATTGTGTATGTCCTCCTCGTTCAGTTTAGGCAATTCATATGTCTCTAGAAACCTGTTGATGTCTTTGAAATTTTCTATTTTGTTGGAGTATAGATTTTCAAAATAGCTTCTATTTATGTTTTGTATTACAGTCTTGTCTGTTGTGATATTTTCTTGTTCATTCCAAATTTTAGTGATTTGTGTTTTCTCTCGTCTTCTCTTTGTTAGTGTGGCTAAAGTTTTACCAATTTTGTTTATTTTTTCAAAGAACCAACTATTTATTTTGTCAATTTTTTGTATTGTGTCTTTTGTTTCAATGTCATTGATTTCAGCTCTGAGTTTAACTATTTCCTGTCTTCTACTACTTTTGGTGTTGGTCTGTTCTTCTTTTTCTAGGGCTTTGAGCTGTAGTGTTAGGTTGTCAATGTCTTATTATCATCAAAAAAGGAGGATTTTCCTGGTTATGCTTTGGGCATCTCCTTTTAGCTTTTCATGCTCTTTTAGAAATATCCCTTTTATAATACCTGTTAGCATATTCTTTTGGTCTGTAATATCTGCTGATGACATGAGAGATACAATATATTTATTAATTTGACATTGGTTTAAGATATTTTGGTATATTTTAAAATGTATGAAATAGAAAAGGATAATATGATCATATCCAATTGTGTTACATGTAAAGTGAACCCAGTTTTGATTTTTAGTAATGAAGTGTTTTAATTTAATTGTAAAATGTATACTTTTTTATGACATGTGTAAAATGTATGGATAAACTTGTGACAAATAAAGTATCTGTTAGGGTGATAAGTTGTATACTTGTTATTGTTAAAAAAATTAGTTTAAAATTGCCTTGGTGTTAACTACCTTTGGGTTAATATATGTACAGTGCATATAGCAGAGTCTCAAATGTAATGAGTCAATAAATGTTAAAAAATTAAGTGAAACAAAAAGCAAGAGTTTGGGGGGCTGGGGATAGAGCTCAGTTGGTAGAGCACAAGTCCCTGAGTTCAATCCCCAGCACTGCAAAAAAAAAAAAAAAAGCAGGAGGGGCTGCGGAGATAGCTCAGTCAGTAGAGTGCTTGCCTTTTAAGCACAAGGACCTGGGTTTGATCCCCAGCACCAAAAAAAAAAAAAAAAGCAGGATTTTTGATATATGTATATAAAATTCAGTCTTATGTAGTATATAACAGTAGAACATTCTCATATATCTGTGTCATCTTGGGCCTTCCATTCCAGGATCCAGGGAATCTGGCTTCATTTTATATCTAGGGCAAACCCCAGCTAGAATTTAACTCAATACCCGTTTACATATCAAAATATAGGTTGATATTATTAATCAAGTTAATGATATTATTAATCAGGTTGATATTTATTAATTATAGAACTGGTTGATCTAGAGAGATGTAAAGGAACACAAAGCTCTATGAGTTCAAAATAAAAAGGTACATGGGCTACAGAGTCATGCAGCAGAATGTTTTTTATTTTTATTTATTGACAGTATACAGCAAAAGGGAGGCCAAGGTGGGGGAGATATATAACTATTAGGAGTACCATAAAACATTAGAGAATTGGAATCAGGATTTCAGGCCACGAGGAGTTGACATTGTATTTGGGCATGTGGATGACATTAGTGCCCATAATGAAAAGGTTTTATTTCTGAAAGAAATTAATATGGTGTCATGTAATGGTTAAGCAGTATCTACACAGTAACTTCAAAGTGTTTTGTCAGCTGTGGAAGCACAGCACCTACTTAAATCAAAAACCCCCAGGAAGATATTATCCAACTGAGTTCTCTGAAAACATACAATAGTAGAAATGAGAAAACACAGGTTTCTAGGAATGAAATGACTTCTCAGGAGCATGTGTCTGTACTGAGAAGTGCACAAGGTAGAACTGTATCAAATTCATTCTAAGCATCTCAAAGTCTGGTTTGCCCCTGATATAGAGAATTTCCATCTGTAGAAATATTATTTTTCTCCATTTTAAATAGAGAGCCTACAGAAGACATCCCAGGAGATCCCTTTGACTTGAGAGACTAGTGTTTATCCTATTTTCACTTTAGGGGAACTTTTAGAAACAGAGCTATGTCAACCCAGATTCCTCATTGGGGCAAACCCTTGGAGACTAGAGGGTGCAAGAAAGTGTATCACAGGGCCCAAAATCTGAGTATGACTTAGGGAAGAAAAATATCTAAATGACTGATAAATCAACTACAAGATAACTCAAGCTTATCAGTTGGGAAACTCTAAGAAATGGAACACAGTGATTTTGCTTGACACACGGACAAAAGATTAACCAAGAAAAATAATTTTTAAATGCCAACACCCAGATAATTTTGGATGCAGGGAAGTGGCTAAAACCAGACATTCTGTGGCAATGTAACTTCAGCAAAACTTCTGTGATGTAATCTGAATGTAGCTATTAAAATGCTACATGTGCATATCCCTTCACTCAGTATTCCCTTTCCCAGGAGTCTGTCTTCACCAGAAGACTAGTTTTTTTATTAGTTGAATTGTGCCCCTCCCCAAATCTTATATATTGATGTTCCAAATCCCAAGTGCCTCAGACTGTGATTCTATTTAAATACATGTTTCCTAAAGGCATGATTAATTTAATACAGCTAATTGGTGTAAAGTCTAATCCAATTCACCTTTTCTCCTTTTAAAAGCAGCAATAAGGACACAAATAGCATAGAAAAATATCAGGCAAACATAGAGACAGAAAATGGCAATATAGATGTCAAAGAGTGGACCTCAAAGGAAATAATTCCAGCAAGCACTTTGATATACAGACTCTGAAATTAGAACAAATAATTTCTGTTTGACCCCATTTGTGGCATTCTTGTAACAATCCAATGATACTGATGCAGTTTATTAGGACACATATACACTGTTCCTGCATCATGGCAGAATGAAGAAACAATTGAATCACATCACATTCCACAAGCATTGAAAGACTGAACTGCTGCAAGATATGATATTACTTATTAGAATATTAAAAAGTCATGTGAGAACACTCCCCTGACCTGATGGGACTATAGAGATTTTTGGTGGTATGGTAGTCATGTAAAACATGTAGACTGCTTTTACCTCATTTGTTTGTGTAACCATCACTCATGTTTAGGCCAATACTTTCCTCTTAAAGGTGTTACTGTTAAGTCTTGTAAAAGAACTAGAAGTACAGTGGAGATGACTGATATATGGGTTACCTGGGGCAGGTAGCACCAGAAAAGAAATATTCAATACCCAGTAATCATTAAAAACAATGTGGAAATATCTTCTCTGTTATTTCTACAAGTATGTAATCTGGAGATTTACACCTACTAGGTTTCCAGGGGTAGTAATACAGTCTAGATTTCTTTAGGTATGGGAATATAGGTCATTCAAGTGGTAAATTACTGAAAAGTGTTTATGGGAGTCCCCATAGTTGAGTATTTTTTCTGCACCTATCTTGGACATCTTTAATTTTTATGCCTGTGGAGACACTTCTCCAGAAGTCTCATCTAACCTTAGACCAGAGATATCATTGTTGGTTGTGTGGTTCACTTTTTCTTTCCCCAATGAAACAAAATTAATTAGTAGCTCCACAATGATCTGCATGGGACTCTGAAAAGAAATTGTCTTTCATGTTGAACAATAATTAACTCTGACCATCCTGGCTGACTCCACAGGGGACACTCCCATTGAAAATATTTATACCCAGATTAGGTATAAATGAATATATGCATAGGCTTCCATATATTGGTAACACTTGGTTACAGAATAAATTTTTTGGATAAATATTTGGGTAGAAAAATCTAGTATCCAATACTTATCCACCCTACCCATCATTTTCAGTGGTACAGCATGAAAGTTCTGCCACAGTTTCAACATGGAATAATCTATGCCTATTATTATAGCTCCCCCCCCCCACACACACACAGACAGGGAAAGTCAAAGGACATCTCAGATATAATCTCAGATGAGAACTTACCTTGATTGGTCATCTCTAGGCTCCTCTCTTTTACCTTTGTGTGCCTTCTGATAAGTGGTCATAAGGGTCTGTTTTGAGGGCTAAGTCAACATCTGAAAATACTCCCACTCTGGACCTTTTTGTGCCTAGAACCTTGAAAAGTTTGGATACATTAGGAAAACATCTTGCTGTGTTGCACATCTTCCATCATATGAGCTGAACAAGGGTTTGTTCCTAGAATGTGGTTGCCTGGTTACCAGAGTTCTAAGTTCTGTTGGTTTGTAATGCTAAGAAATTGTCATTTCTTCAACTTTTAAATACCTGGACCTCTTTCCATAATAAAACCTCACCAAAGTGTCCTTTGGGGTGCTGACTTTTCTTCTTATCAATCCAAAATTATACATAAAGGAATGGCCTTTCAGCCCCTGGGAATTTATCAATGTATGGCTCCACTATGGTGGAGGCTCACAGTAGGCCTGGAGAAGACTTGGACTTGAATGCCTACATTAGAACCTTATTTTCCTCAAACTGAGATCAAGCTATATCTTGAGTCTGTATTCTGGCTGGAGGTAGAAATCCATGGTCATTACAGAAGGGCCTGTTAAGAGAGCTCAGATCAGTGTACAAACAAACCATGTACCTGGGCTTGCTAAGTTTGCTGGTGAGAAATATCTGCAGTGGTCACATGATGGCAGCCTTGCACAAACCAATGTCAACCTGGGTGCTTTCCCTGGATCCCAGGCTGTGGGTACTCACCTGCCTTCCTGAAAAACTTCCAAAGGCCCTGTACAAGTGTGTATCCTTAATTGCAGCAAAACACTCTGTGCTTCTCAACAGAAAAACAATAGCATCACAAACTGCTCACCCCAGTCTGCTTGTCTTCATGCAAATAGAGCTGACCTGTTTCAAAAGGAAGCTGTGTGCTATCTTGCTCCCTAAGCTTCAATGATGCAAAAAGTCACATAATACAGAGACTTATTGTTAAGAGGGTCTCAAGGGTCTCTTTAAGAAAAAAAAATGGCTTTTATTGTGAGTCCAGGAAAGCTGATTGCAGATTTTCCAAATTTTGTAAATAACTGGATAGACATGCCAATAAATAAATAAAAACTCTCCCTAATCCATGAAAATGTGTACTGCTTCTCTTTGCCCTAGAGAAATGTGGGAAGCATTGAGATTCCCTGCTCCCTGGGATCCCTCCATTGGATGAATGGAGATGGGAATAGAGTTCTATGCTTCTCTGTATAGCACCCTGAACATCTACCTTCTTCTCAGACCCTGACACTTTTGGCATCTCTATTGGGGTAGAGATTCAGATATATTGGAATGTACCTAAACATATTTTGTCATAAGTCTGTGATTATAGCAATTTTATTCCACATTTATTTTTAGTAATTTTGAATTTTGCTTGTCAATAACAGCATCCAAGGAATTTTGGTGATCAGTTTTGCTCCATTTACAAAATGGGAAAAATATTTCTCATGAAGGATTGACTGAGAAACTTCAGGTACATTCCCAGAACTTCATGGATGTAAGTAACAGTTGTGTAAAATGGATGTGGGATGAAAAGGGGGAAGGTAGTCAAGGGCAGGACAGAAAATGCAACATATTGGGACTGAAGGCCCCACCTTCCCCAATGGAGTGTAGCCTAACAGGATCTAGGCATGGACCTCAGGTTTTGGTGAGAGGGATAGGCCATTTCCCTAGCTAAGGTCATTTTCCTAAAGGCAATTTCTCTAGTGATGTCAAGCTTAGACTGGTAACAAATATTCCCAAGATCCTCACAGTCATGGCATACCACAGGCCTCTGGTAGTCACAACTTTAGGTCGGTACACACTTGTCTTATTCAGTCATCCCTTTCAGACACATTGGGCCAGGTGCTGTGATAAAGACTGGCACAGACTCTCAGCCAAGGAAGACATGGCCCAATCTCTCCTAAGATTTTCTGGCCAGTTTAAGTAGCAGCACCAACAAGAAGCAATAACAGTAAGGAGACCAAGGCTCTAATTTTATTCTAGTGTTAAACAGTACATCAACATGTGGGTCCTGCTGAGGGGGGTGGGGCAGGCAGGAAGGAGAGAGACAAAAAGAGACAGGGAACTATACCAGTGGCTGGCAGCATGGTCTGGTGACCTTGAGATTCATTACAATGCTAGAGGAGCCAGAAGCAAAGAATTCACTTGTGAATATTCACCCTGGATTGTAAACTTAATGAGGTCAGGGCCAGGGCTCAATACCCAAGCAGCATTGACACATTCAGTTCCATTTGAATATCAATTTTAAGTCTAAATATTTACTAATAAAAACTCTCATGATGACTTGAATTCTGCAAAATTCAGTGCCATTCTTCTTGCATGGCACCTCCCATGAGTCTCTGAGTGGAGACAGGGAATATAATTGGATCATATATTTCTATATTTCTACACACTGTCCCACAAGTTCACTAGTACAACCACACTTGTATATACTTCAGACATTTTGCTCAAGAAATACAGTATCAGGTAGCACAATAGTAATCTCATCATACATGCAATTACTGTTTTACATTTGAACATTACCTGAATCCCTTAAACCATCCATATTTTTAGGCCTTTATTCATAAGGCTGCATGAAAACTTGCAGAACAGCCATATCCAGACATATTGTTCTTTTCAATGTTTGGGTTCCTCCTAGTTTTCAGCTATCATTAAAATAATCTGTAAAATATAAAGACCTTAACTAATGGAGTAAAACCAAAGAGTGATGGTAGAGGAAGTATTTTTTATTGGGGAAGGATTTCTGTTCTCTCCCATTGTTATCCCACAAGACCAGTCTTCCTTGTAATCCTGTTTCCTTAGTGCAAACTCTGCCCTTGAATTGTTTGGACCTCTGTCTCCTTAGCCTCTTTGTGTCTCTCATTCCTGTTCAGCTCTCCTTGTGTTGGAGTTGTGATGAATCTGGGCAGCTGAGAAGAAGTACCCCCTCCTGACCACCTCCACTACCATTTGAAGAGGTACCAGAAGTGGCCAGACTGAAGCTCAGTTGAGGAACAGGACTAAGCAGCAGGGAGCAGAGCAGCCACTATGAGAGAAAAGGGCTCAGGCCAGTCTCCTGCCTCCTCTAAGACACAGTGACTCCATATTGCTTTCTGAAAATAATGAAATTTAAACTACATGCAGCATCTGGTTTGAGGTTCTCTATCAACAGGATGAAAAGTCTTGAAGTCTTCTGGATAAGAGCTGGGTGAGTAGAGCTGTTTAGATAATTTCTATTTCTATAGAATCATTAGTCTATCAGGTCATGTGGTTTATCTCCCAGGTGAGAGAATATCATTGTGACTATATGGTTGTATGACAGAAACTAGATTATTCTAATGAGAAGTTTGTCCTTGGAACTATGAACTTAATGTAATTTGGGTTGGAAACTTGCACTAGGAGTCAGGGCACATTGATCCTGAAATTGTGCAAGATAAGGAGACAAGGGCCCTCAGAACTGACTTCCTTCTCTGTACAGTGAGCAGCTTCTCCCTCATGCTCTCAAAGGCCCTTCTTCCTTTTGGAGTTGGTGGCTTCTCTGTCTTCCCATGGAGATTGGTCTCTGGCAGACATTTCAGCAGCATCTGGACAGAAAGAGAGTGGATCAAGTTGTGACTGTGCTTAGTCTAGAACTGCCTGGCTTCCTGGGGACACTGTGAAAACCTGGTTTCTTTTTCAGAGAGCACTCAAACAGTAATAATCACAAAAGAGGTAAATTAGAAGTTATGATATGACTGAATTAGGCAAAATGGTGCTAGAAGGTACCACAACCTCCGAATATCATGTCTGCAAGGGTATATGGTTAGAAACTAAGGATGCAGTGGTCAGAACTAGAAACCTGGCAATGAGGCCATGTTTGGGGTAGAAAATAATGACCACCTCATTGTGAGGAGCTGTGACTTCCCTCACCTTGCTCTTAGAGTGCAAGGGACACTACAGGCATGCCTGGAAAGTTATATGTGGCAGAGGAGCATAGTCATGTGTTTTCTGGTGTGACTTGCTAGATGTAATTCTCCAAACTGAGCCTGAAGATCCTTCCTCAGATATGGGGTGATTTTAAATGGTGAACAGTTGGTGAGCTTTTTAGTATTTCTGTGGCATTTTGAAATGAATTTTTATTTGAGGCAAGTAGTGCTCATTTTGATTGACAATTGCCATTGACAGTTGTGATTTTAAATATATTTTTGTAAGTATAACAAGTAAGGTGAATTAAGAAAATAAGTAAACAAAAATAACATAAGTGCCAAAATTGCAAAGTCAACATGGAAATAAATATGTATGGAAATCTCTAGAAGACATGAGTAGGCAGGATTTTTCCCAAAGTCAGCAACAAGCTGAGTGGTGCAGGGTCACTGTGAGGTGCTGTCCAGGACCCTTCATCCTTCCTCTTTCCCTCTTTCTCCTCTAAATCTACAATAATCTTCTTGTACCTGAGGGTGACTAGCAATGATCTTGGAGGCCAAGAGTGATTCAAAACACACTTTGGATACTGGATTTGGCTTCATATTCTGGCTCTACCACTTTGAAGGTCAGTGGCCTTGGGAAGGAAGATTTACTTTCTCTGAGCCCTGGTCTCCTCATCAATGAAGTGGGGATGTTCTGGTTTCTGGGTTCTTGAACAATGCCATGAACTGTAAAAGACAGAGACTTCACAGCTTTATGAAGTAGACAGCTGTTCCTCTGAAAAACAGAGGTGAATCTGACCAGAAGGTGTTGTCTTTCTACAGTATTTGTTTTCTCTTCTTCCAGAAGTAGCTCCTGATTTTAACTAGGCTCTTCCCCTGCATTTCACCCCATGTGGGGTGAGTGGGGCAGGTGTCTAGGCCTAAGAAGTCATAGCATGGAAGGCCCCTGAACAAGGAGACACTTAGCCAAATTGGCTTGAATTGGCCCAGAGAGATTAAGAGGCCTACAAATGACTGGTAGGAAGTAAGCATGGAAAGCTTATTGTCATCTATTGTCTACAGGGGAGGCCATAAAATAGAATGGGAACTGAGAGAGGAAAAGACATTGGATCACTGAAACCTGCTGTGCCTGCATTCAGAACTACACACAGGGTTTTTACTTGTAAAAGAGCACACACCCCCGTACACATAAACACTACCTATGCCTATGTTAGAGTTGGTTTTCTGTCACTTGAAACCAAGAGTATTGGCAGACCTATTATTTTTCTCTATTCCCTTTTGTAGTAATGGAGGGAAAAGAGAATGATAGCAGGGAACAATGGAAGATTAAATCTCCCAAACAAATAACCAATTAATAATTGTGCAAATAAACTAAATGGACACTTCTCAAAAGAAGAAATACAAATGACCAAAAATATATAAAAAATTATTAAACATCTTTACCAATTAGGGAAAGGAAAATCAAAACTATATTGAGATTTTACCTCACACAAGACAGAATGGCAGTCATCAAGAATAAAAACAATAAATACTTCAGAGAATGTGGAGAAAAAGAAAAACTTTTATACAGGTGGGAGGAAAGTAAGTTAATGCAACCACTATGGAAAAATATGGATGTTCCTCAAAAGACTGGGTGTGAAACCACCATATGCTCCAGCAGTACTGTTCTTCATTATTTTACCTGAAGAATTGAAGTCATCATGCTACAGCTGAACAAACACACATACCCATGTTTATACCAACACAGTTCACAATAGCCAAAATATAAAACCAGTCTATTATCCATCAATAGAACAATGGATACAAAAAATGCAATATATATGTAACATACATTGTGATATACATTGTGTAGTTATACAAGAATACCCTGAGAAATGTTTGCGTACATTTGAAGACCGGACTCAGGAAATGCTGAGCAACAGGGAAAATACTCAATGAGTAACAGTGGTAACAGTGGTCACATTGAGAATATTACGTGTCAGTGGTAAGAGTGATGACATTATGTGAGTGTCAGAGGCTACAGTGAGGGAATTATGTGAGTTTTATTGACCACAGTGAGGGTATTATATTAATATAAGAGGCCACATTGAGGATATTATGTGAATGTCAGAGGCCACTGTAATGTTATTTTGTGAGTTTCAGAGGCCAGAGTGAGGGTATTAAGTAAATGTCAGAGGTTTAATTGTGTATATTATGTAAGTGTCAGAGGCCACATTGATGGTATTTTGAGTGTCAGAAACAAATGCGGATATTATGTGAGTGGCAACTGTCTCAGAAAAGATATTGTATCAGTGTAAGAGGCTACAGTTGGGATATACTGTCAATCAAAGGGACAACACTGTGGAAATTATGTGGGTGTCAGTGACCACAGTGAGGATATTTTGTCACATCCAGGACCAGCATGAGGATATTATCAGTGTCCTAAGTCACAGTGACTGTCTTGGATCATAGTGAGTGTATTGTGAGTGTCAGAGGTGATGATTTTATTATGTGAATGTATAAGGCCACATTGAAGGTGTTTGGTGAGTATTAGAGGCCACATTGTGGGTATTATATGAGTGTCAAGGTAATAGCGATGGCATTTTGTGAGTGTCAGATGCCAAGTGAGGATATTATGTGAATATCAGGGGCAAAAGTGAGTATATTAAGTGAGTGACAGTGGTCACAGTTAGAGTATTATGCAAGTGTCAGAGACCAGATGAACTTAGATGAATATCAGAGTCAGAGGCTACATTGAAAGCATGATGTGAGTGTCTCAGGTCACATAAACATATTATGTGCATGACAAGTCACAATGAATGTAATATGTGACTATAAGAGGCCAATCTGTGGGTATTATGTGAGTATCACAGGTTATAATAAGGATACTATATCAGTATCAGAGACCAAAATGATAACATTATGAGTTCAAGAATTCACAGAGAGATATTATATCAGTTTCAGACATCACAATGAGGGTATTATGTCAATGTCAGAGGTCAAAGTGAGAATATTTTGTGTGTCAGGGAACCCAGTGAAAACATTTATGTGACTTTCAGAGGAAACAGTGCGATATTATGTGAGTGACAGAGACTAGAGTGGTAGGAGTCTGTGTCTGAGGTAAAAATGTGTGTATTATGTGATTGTCAGAGACCAGAATTGGGGATTTATGTGAGTGTCAGAGGGTACAGTGAGGGTATTATATGAGTGCCAGTGGTTAGAGTATATTTATTATGTGTGAGAGGTAGCATTAATGATATTATGTGTCAGAGGCCAATTAAGGATATAATGTCTGTGTCAGTGGTCAAATTGAGTGCATAATATGAGTGTCTGAGATCACAATTAGTTATTTTGAGTGTCAGAGGTCAAAGTGAGAATATAACATTAGTGTCAAAGGTCAAGTGAGGATATTTTGTGAATGTCACAATCCAAAGTGAGGGTATTATATAAGTAACAGAGGACCCAGTGAGGTTATATTGTGATTATAAGAGGTCTGAGTGAGGACATTATCTGTCAGAAGTCATGTGAGGATGTTATGTGACTATCACCCTCACTGTGAAGATGTCATGTGAGTGTCACATAACAAGTGAGGAAATTAGGTTGTATTAGAGGCACCAGTGAAGAAAAATGAAAGTGTCCAAAATCATTTCAGAAAATCATATGAGTGTCAAAGATCACAGTGAAGACATAATATGAGTATGAGTGGCCAGAGAAGTATTATGTCAGTTTCTAAAAAAGAACAATGAGAATATTATTTAAATGTCATAGGGCTCAGAAGGGGAATTATGTGAGAGTCAGAGGGCACATTGAGGGTATTCTGTGAGTGACTCAGGCCATGTAAGGATATTATGTGTGTGAGAGAGGTCACACTGAGGTTATTATTTGAGTAACAGAGGTCACCCTGAGGGTATTATTTCAGAGTTAGAGGCCAAAGGAGGATATTATGTGTCTGTCAGAGACCACAGTGAGTATATTTTATCAGTGTCATACCATAGCGAGGGTAATAAGTAAGCATTAGAGGTCACAGTGAGGGTAATCTGTGAGTGTGAGATGTAAGATGAGGGTATCATGTCAGTGACAGAGGGCAATGGAGAACACTTTTGTCAGAGGTTAGAGTGAGGGTATAATGTGTTAAATGTCACACTGAGGGTATGACATTAGTGTCAAAGGCAAATGTGGATAATTTTGAATGTTACAAGTGACAATGAGCTTACTTTGTGAGAGTGAGATGCCAGAGTGAGGATATTGTTGAGTGTCAGAAGTCAAGTCAGGCTATTTTTTGACTATCAGAGTCACAGTGAAGATATTCTTTGAGTGTCACATGCCATAGGGAGGTAAAGTGAGTATCATAGGAAGCAATAATTATATTATGTCAGTGTCAGTGATCACAGTGAGGATGTTATGTCACCCTTAGGGTTTTATGTGAGTTCCAGAAGCCACTATGAGGAGATATGAGTATCAGAGAAAAAAATGTGAGGTTATTATGTCAGTTTCAGAGGCCACAGTAAAAATATCATGATTGTACCTGAAGTCACACTAAAGGTAATTTTTGAGTGACAGAGGTCATAAGAAGGATATGTTTTCAGTGTCAGAGTTCACCATGGGGTTATTATGTGGGTCTAGGAGGTCATGATGATGGTATAATGTGAGCTCCAGGGTCACTGTGTGGGTATTTGGTGAGCATAATTGGTAACACAGAGGTTACTACCTGTGTGTCAGAGGTCACAGTGAGGTATTATGTGAGTGACAGGGCAAATTAAGGATAATATTTGAGTGTCAAAAAACAAAGTGAAGGTGTTATGTCAGTGTCAGAGGACATTTTGAGGGAATCGTGTGAGAGTCAGAAGTCACAGAAAGGATATGATATCTGAATCAGAGGTCACAGTGAGGTTATTATATGAGTGTCAGAGGTCAAACTGAGAGTATTATAAGTGTCAGAGGTACCAGAGAGGTTATTATGTGAGTGTCTAAGACCACAGTGACAATATTATATCAGCATCAGAGGTCATAATGAGGTTATAATGTGAGTCATAAGTCATGATGAGGGTATTATGTAAGCATCACAGACCACAGTGAGTGTATCATGTGACCGTCAGTGGTCACAGTTAGGATATAATCTGAGGCCACACTGAAGGTAATAAGTCAGTGTCAAAGGTCAGAGTAAGGGTATCATTTGAATGTGAGTTCACAGCGTGGGTAATATATGAGTATCAGAGGTCACACAGACTGTTATGTGAGTGACTCAGGAAAAGTGAGGATATTATGTGTCTGAGAATATAATGAGAAAATATTTTCAATGTCAGGGGTCATAGTGTGGATATTTTATGAGTGTAACAGGTTATGATGAAGATATTTTGTTAGAGTCACAGGCCAAGTGAGGACATTGTGTGAATGTCAGAGACCACATGGAAATTATATAGAAACATCAGAGATCAAGTGAGGATATGATGTGTGTCACAGGCAACAGTGAGGGTATTATGTGAGTATCAGAGGAGAGGCCAAAGTGAGAATATTATTTGAGTGTCTGAGATCATATTCATATTATTAAATGAATGTAAGAGGACAAAATGGGATACTATGTCAGTGTCATAGGACACAGTGAGGATTGTAAGTGACTGTTCAGTGTCACAGTATATTATGTTAGTTTAAGAAGCCATGCTAAAATATTATGTAGTGTCAGAGCCCAGGGAATTATTGTAATAGTGTCAGAGTCCACTGTTATGCTATTATGTCAGTGTCAGAGACCAGAGTGAAGAATTTATGTGAGTGCCAGAAGCAACAGTGAGGGTTTCATTGCAGTGTTAGATGCCCCAGGTAGGATATTATGTGTCAGGGGTGCTGTGAGTGTATTGTGTACGTGTCTGAGGTCACTCTGAGCTAATTATATGAGCATCAGAAGCCACAGTGAGGATATGATGTCAATAAGAGGATACAATGAGGGTATTATGTTTGTGTCTCAGGTTACACTAAAGAAATAATATGAGTGAGACATGTCACTGTGATGATATCATGTCAGTATCAGAGGTCAGAATGAGGGTATTATGTGAATGTCAGAAAACACAGTAGGGTATTATGTGAGTGTCAGCAGCCAAGTGATGATATTATGTGAATGGCATAGGATAAAATGAGGGTGTTATGTGAGTGTCAGTGGTCACAGGAGACTACTATATGTCTGAGATCATGCTGACTATCCTGTGTTCATATCAGAGGCCACAGTGAGAATATTTTCTGGGTTACAGAGGCCACGTGAGAATAATACATGGGTGCCTGAGGCCATAGTGAGAATTTTTTTGTGTGATCAGAATCCACAGCAAGGGTATTATGTGTGTGACCTAGGAATAGTAAGGATATTATGTCAGTATCAGAGGACAAGTGAGGATATTATGCAAATGCCAGAGGCCACATGAAGGCATTATGGGAGTGTTTGAGTCACAGTGAGTAAATTGTATAATGTCAGAAGTCTGGTGAAAATACTGTGAGACTGCAAATTGAGGATATTTTGTAATTGTCAGAGGGCAAATTGAAGGTATTATGTGATGGACAATAGGCACAGTGAAGGTATTAGGTGAGTGTCAGAAGCTGCAATGAGAATATTCTGAGTGTCAGAGGCCACATTTTTTGTATTATGTATCAGAGAGCATATGGAGGTGTAATATTATTATCTGAGGTTACACTGAGGGTATGATATGAGTGTGAGAAATCACAGTGAGTGCATTTTTTGAGGATCAGAGGTCATATTAGGGTATTATATCAGTGACATAATAAGGTATTATTTGAGTGCCTGTGGTCACACTGAGGGTATTATGTGAGTGTGATCAAACTTAGGTAATTATGTGTCAGAGGTCACAGAGTGTAATATGTGAGGATCAGAGGTCACAGTGAGAATATTATGTCAATGTCAGAGACGAAGTTGCTGAGGGGGATTCAGGTAGCATGGAGAGAGGATATTTTGTGTTTTACAGGTCACTTTGATGGTTTTATATCAGAAGTTCCAGTATGGTAATATGTGAATGTCAGAGAAAGCAGAGAGCAAATTGTATGAGAGTCAGAGGCCACAGTGATTGTATTATGTGAGTATAAAATTCCGAATGATATGTCAGTGTCAGATGCCAAGTGAGGATATTACATCAGTGTCATAGGCCACATTTAAGGTATTATGTATGATTCAAAGACTTCACTGAGTATAATATGTTTGTAGGAAGCCACAATTTTGGTATTATGTTAGTGTCTGAGGTCACAATGGGGATATAATGTGTCAATGGTAACTGAGCATGGAAAGCTTACTGACATCTTGTGGCTACAGGGGAGGCCAGAAAATGGGTTGGAAACTAAGAGATTAAAAGACAAAAAAAAAAAAGAAAAGGAAAAAGAAAAGACATCACTGAAACCAGTTGTGCCTGCAGTCAGAACTACCCCCAGGGTTTTCACTTGTAAAAGAAAACACTGCCCCCACCTTTGTCTATGTTAGTTTGAGTTGATTTTTTTTCACTTGAAAACAGGAGTGCTTACTGACCTACTGCTTTTCTCAATCCCCTTTCATTTGTAGTAATAAAGGGACAAAGTGTGGTAACAAGGAACAGCAGAAGATTAAATATTCAAAAAAATCAATTACCTTATTAATCAACAGGCAAGTGAACTAAACAGACACTTCTCAAAAGAAAAAGTATAAATGGCAAAAAATAAATATGGAAAAATGTTCACCATCATTACTAATTAGGAAAATCTAAATCAAAACTATACTGATATTTCATCTCCCATAAGTCAGAATGGAATTCATCAAGAACAGAAAAAATAGATGCCAGAGAGGATATGGAAAAAAGGAACACTCTTACACTATTGATGGGACTGAAAATTAGTATAACTAATTTTATAAATTAGTATAACTAAGTATGGAGTTTCCTCAAAAGACTAGGCATGGAATGACCATATGACACAGCTATACCACTCTTTGGCATTTATCGTGAAGAATTAAAGTCATCATACTACAGGGATACATGCTTATCCATATTTATAGGGGCACAATTAAGAATTGCTAAACTGAGCACAAGGCTTGGACTCAGAGTAACCACTGGGGCTCCGGGCAACTGCCTGAGGAGGAGTTGCGTGGCGAGCTGTTTACACTCAGAACGACCGCATCTGAACACCGGTGGGTTGCCCGGAGGAAGAGGAGAAGCATGGCGGGTTGCTTGGTCTAGGAGTGACTGCATCAGAGCCACAGGCGGTTGCCAGAGGAGGAGGCGAGTGGTGAGTTGTTTGGACTCAAAGCGACCGCTCCTGAACACCGGTGGCCTGCCTGGAGGAGGAGCGCGGTGGGTTGCTTGGTCTCTGAGCAACCGCTCCTGAACACGGGGGGGCTACCCGAGGAGGAGGAGGAACAAGGCAGGTCACTTGGACTCTGAGTGACTGCCTAGGGCTATGGACAGTTGTGATGCAAAGTGAGTTGCTTGGGCTCCTAGTGACTGCATCGGAAACCAGGTGGCTGTCCAGAGGAAGAGGTGTGTGGTGGGTCTCTGGGTCTCGGAGCTATTGTATGGGGCTCCAGGTGGTGGCTCAGAGGAGGGGCCACATAGCCAGGTGATTAGGTGCAGAGCAGGGTTCCAGGACTGGCTTCTTGGTGGAAGAGCTGCACAGAGACACGCCTAGGGGTGGAGCGAAGTTTCAAAGACTGCAGGCAGATTCTCTGAGGAGAGGCAGCCTAAGGAGACTCGTCTGCGAAGGGTGAGGCTCCCAGGCCCAGGAGGTAGGTCCGGGCCCCTGGGAACATTGCACAGGAAGACAGCCCAACCCAGGCGGTGCTTGTAGAATGAGGGGAACGTCTAGGAGGGAAACTGACCAGCGAGACCTCCACACTGGGTGAGTCTTCCCTGCTGGGTGAGGTTTTCCCACAAGGATGGTAAAACCAGAGACACAGGCTCAAACAGGCCTTGCCTCAGGCCGCAGCCTAGTTCCCCTTTGGATGACCATTGGTCAACAAGTGGAGGCACCTCTGCCCAATAGCAGGGAATGTACCCCACCTGAGGGTCACCAACCCTAGAGAGGCAGCTTCCTTGTGGAGCACTGCATTATCAACTTCCTCCAAGACTGCAGGCTACTGAAGGATAAGAGGGGATATACTAGCAATCTTCAGGGACATTATAAGTCAATAGAGGAAATCTGCAATATCTTAATGACCCACTGATTCCTGAACAATATGAGAAAACAAGGGAAGAAAATGTCCCCAAACAAATCTAGATGTTACATCAATAAAATCCAACGACAGCATGGCAGAAGAAATGACAGAAAGGGAGTTCGAATGTACATAATTAAAATGATCAGGGAAGCAAACGATGAGAAGAAAGAGCAAATGCAGGCATTGAATGATGAGATGAAAGAGCAAATGCAGGCATTGAATGATAGCACCAATCGACAGTTAAAAGAGCAAATACAGAAAGCAAAAGATCATTTCAATAAGAGTTAGAGATGTTGAAAAAAAAACAACAGAAATCCTTGAAATGAAGGAAACAATAAACCAAATTAAGAACTCCATAGAAAGCATAACCAATAGGATAGAACACCTGGAAGACAGAACCTCAGATATTGAAGACAAAATATTTAACCTTGAAACAAAGTTGAACAAACAGAGAAGATGGTAAGAAATCATGAACAGAATCTCCAAGAACTATGGAATATCATGAAAAGGCCAAATTTGAGAATTATTGGTATTGAGGAAGGCTTAGAGAAACAAACCAAAGGAATGAACAATCTATTCAATGAAATAATATCAGAAAATTTCCCAAATCTGAAGAATGAAATGGAAAATCAAGTTCAAGAGGCTTATAGGACTCCAAATACACAAAATTACAACAGACCCACACCAAGGAACATTATAATGAAAATACCTAACATACAAAATAAAGACAGAATTTTAAAGGCTGTGAGAGAAAAGAACCACTTACATTCAGGGGGAAAGCCAATACGGATATCAGCAGATTTTTCAATCCAGACCCTAAAAGCTAGAAGGGCCTGGAACAACATTTTTCAAGCTCTGAAAGAAATGGATGCCAACCAAGAATCTTATACCCAGCAAAACTTACCTTCAAATTTGATGATGAAATAAAATCATTCCATGAAAAACAAAATCTAAAAGAATATACAAAAAGAAAGCCAGCATTACAGAACATTCTCAGCAAAATATTCCATGAGGAAGAGATAAAAAACAAAGAAGCAAATCAGCAAAGGGAGGAATTATCCTAAAGGAACTGTCAAATAAAGGAGGAACAAAGGTGTGTCAAAAATAAATAAAGAAAGAAAGAAAATTTAAAAAATGAACCAAATGACCGGGAATACAAATCATATCTCAATAATAACCCTGAATGTTAATGGCCTGAATTCATCAATCAAAAGACACAGACTGGCAGATCATATAAAAAAGAAAGATCCAACAATATGTTTCCTGCAGGAGACTCATGTCATAGAAAGATATACCCACAGCCTAAGGTGAAAGGATGGGGAAAAACATACCATGAACATGGACTCAGCAAAAATGCTGGAGTATCCATTCTCATTTCAGAAATTGTGGACATCAAGCCAAAGTTAGTCAGAAGGGATAAAGAAGGACATTTCATACTGCTTAAGGGAAGCATAAATCAGCAAGATATAACCTTCATAAACATCTATGCTCCCAACAGTGGCTCATCCATGTATGTCAAACAAATCCTTCTCAATTTTAGAAACCAAATAGACCATAACACAATAATACTAGGTGATTTTAACATGCCTCTCTCACCACTGGACAGATATTCCAAACAAAAATTGAACAAAGAGACCATAGATCTCAATAACACAATGAATAATTTAGACATAACAGATATTTATAGAATACACCATCCAACCAATAGCGAATACACTTTCTTCTCAGCAGCACATGGATCCTTCTCTAAAATAGACCATATATTATGCCACAAAGCTAATGTTAGCAAATACAAGAAGATAGAGACACTACCTTGTATTCTATCAGATCATAATGGATTGAAGTTAGAAATAATTAAAGAGTAAAAAACAGAAACTACTCCAACACCTGGAGATTAAACAATATGCTATTATATGATGAATGGATAACAGAAGATATTAGGAAGGAAATTAAAAAATTCTTAGAGTTAAATGAGAACAAAGAAGCATCATATCAAAATCTCTGGGACACTATGAAAGAAGTACTTAGAGGAAAATTTATTTCATGGAGCGCATTTAATAAAAGAAGTAAAACTCAACAAATAAACAACCTAACACTACAGCTCAAAGCCCTAGAAAAAGAAGAACAGACCAACACCAAAAGTAGGAGAAGACAAGAAATAGTTAAACTCAGAGCTGAATTCAACGAAATTGAAACAAAAAAAAAACAATACAAAAAATTGACAAAATAAATAGTTGGTTCTTCGAAAAAATAAACAAAATTGATAAACCTTTAGCCACACTAACAAAGAGAAGACGAGAGAAAACCCAAATCACTAAAATTCGGAATGAACAAGGAAATATCACAACAGACACGACTGAAATACAAAATATAATTAGAAGCTATTTTGAAAATTTATACTCCAACAAAATAGAAAATTTCGAAGACATCAGCAGGTTTCTAGAGACATATGAATTGCCTAAACTGAATGAGGAGGACATACACAATTTAAATAGGATCAATTTCAAGTAATGAAATAGAAGAAGTCATCAAAAGCCTACCAACAAAGAAAAGTCCAGGACAGATGGGTTCTCAGCCGAGTTCTACAAAACCTTTAAAGAAGAGCTCATTCCAATACTTCTCAAAGTATTCCATAAAATAGAAGAGGAGGGAACCCTCCCAAACTCATTCTATGAAGCCAATATTACCCTGATGCCTAAGCCAGACAGAGACACATTGAGGAAAGAAAATTTCAGACCAATATCCTTAATGAACATCGACACAAAAATTCTCAACAAAATTTTAGCAAATCACATACAAAAACATATTAAAAAGATAGTGCACCATGATCAAGTGGGTTTCATCCCAGGGATGCAAGGTTGGTTCAACATCCAGAAATCAATAATTTTAATTCACCATATCAATAGACTTAAAGTCAAGAATCACATGATTATTTCAATAGATGCAGAAAAAGCATTTGATAAAAGACAGCACCCCTTCATGCTCAAAACACTAGAAAAAATAGGGATAGTGGGAACATTCCTTAACATTGTAAAGGCTATCTATGCTAACCCATGGGTAATATCATTCTAAATGGTGAAAACTGAAAGCATTCCCCCTAAAAACTGGAACAAGGCAGGGATACCCTCCTTCACCACTTCTTTTCAATATCGTCCTTAAAACTCTAGACAGAGCAATTAGACAGACCAAAGAAATTAAAGGAATACGAATAGGAAAAGAAGAATTCAAACTGTCCCTATTTGCTGATGATATGATTATATACTTAGAGGAACCAGGAAATTCCACCAGAAAACTTTTAGAACTCATAAGTGAATTCAGTAAAGTAGCAGAAAATAAGATCAATGCACATAAATCTAATGCATTTTTATACATAAGTGTTGAATCTTCAGAAAGAGAAATTAGGAAAACTACCCATTCACAAGAGCATTGAAAAAAATAAAATACTTGGGAATCAATCTCACAAAAGAGGTGAAAGACCTCTACAATGAGAACTACAGAACACTAAAGAAAGAAATTAAAGAAAACCTTAGAAGATGGAAAGATCTCCCATGTTCTCGGATAGGAAGAATTAATATTGTCAAAAAGGCCATACTACCAAAAGTTCTATACAGATTCAATGCAATTCCAATTAAAATACCAATGATGTACCTTACAGAAATAGAGGAAGCAATTATGAAATTCATCTGGAAGAATAAAAAACCTAGAATAGCTAAAGCAATCCTTGGCAGAAAGAGTGAAGCAGGTGGTATCGCAATACCAGATCTTCAACTCTACTACAAAGCAATAGTAACAAAAACGGCATGAATTTGTACCAAAATAGAAAGGTGGATCAATGGTACAGAATAGAGGACATGGACACAAACCCAAATAAGTAAAATTTTCTCATACTAGATAAAGGGACCAAAAATATGCAATGGAGAAAAGATAGCCTCTTCAACAAATGGTGCTGGGAGAATTGGAAATCCATATGCAACAGAATGAAACTAAACCCATATCTCTCACCATGCACAAAACTAAACTCAAAATGGATTAAGGACCTCGGAATCAGATCAGAGACCTTGCATCTTATAGAAGAAAAAGTAGGTCCAGATCTTCAACATGTCGGCTTAGGACCAGACTTCCTCAACAGGACTCCCATAGCACAAGAAATAAAAGCAAGAATCAATAACTGGGATAGATTCAAACTAAAAAGCTTTCTCTCAGCAAAGGAAACTATCAGCAATGTAAAGAAAGAGCCTACAGAGTGGGAGAAAATCTTTGCCAATCATACTTCAGATAGAGCACTAATCTCCAGAATCTATAAAGAACTCAAAAAACTCTACACCAAGAATGCAAATAATCCAATTGACAAATGGGCTAAGGAAATGAATAGACACTTCACAGAAGAAGATCTACAAGCAATCAACAAACATATGGAAAAATGTTCAACATCTGTAGTAATAAGAGAAATGCAAATCAAAACCACCCTAAAATTCCATCTCACCCCAATTAGAATGGCGATTATCAAGAATAAAAGCAAAAACAGGTGTTGGCTAGGATGTGGGGAGAAAGGTACACTTGTCCATTGGTGGTGGGGCTGCAAACTAGTGCAGCCACTCTGGAAAGCAGAGTGGAGACTCCTTAGAAAACTTGGAATGGGACCACCATTTGACCCAGCTATCCCACTCCTTGGCCTATACCCAAAGTACTTAAAATCAGCATATTACAGAGATACAGCCACATCAATGTTCATAGCTGCTCAGTTCACAATAGCCATATTGTGGAACCAACCTGGATGTCCTTCAATTGATGAATGGATAAAGAAACTGTGGTATTTATATACAATGGAATATTACTCAGCCATGAAGAATGATAAATTTATGGCATTTGCAGGCAAATGTACAATTTTGGAGAATATCATGCTAAGTGAGATAAGCCAATCTCAAAAAACCAAAGGAAAAATGATATCACTAATAAGTGGATGATGACACATAGTGGGGGGTGGGAGGGGTTAGTGTTAGGGTTAGAGTTAGGGTTAGGGAGAAGGGCAAGAATGGAGAAAGGAAGGACTGTATAGAGGGAAAAGAGAGGTGGGAGGGGTGGCGGGAAAGGGAAAAAAGAACAGTATGAATCAAACAACATTACCCTATGTAAATTTATGATTACACAAATGGTATGCCTTTACTCCATGTACAAACAGAGAAACAACATGTATCCCATTTGTTTACAATAAAAAAAAAGAAAAAAACAGAATTGCTAAACTATGGAACTGGCCTAGGTGTCCATCAATTGATGATTGGCTAAAGAAAATGTGGTACAGATACACAATTGATTTTTATTCAGGAATAAAGAAAAATGAAATTGTGTCATTTGCAGAAAATTGCATGGAATGAGAGACAATCATGTTAAGTGAAATAAGCCAAACTGAAAAGGTGAAGGGATATATGTCTTCCTAGGGAAGCTAGAGAGAGAAAAAGGAAAACAAAGCTTGGGATTGATCTTCTAAAAATCAAAGGGAGATCAGTTAAAAAATGGGACCAAGGGGTGGGACCAAGTGGGGAGGGAGGAGGAAAGTACTAGGGAATCATAGTGGTTAAATAATATTGTTTGTGTGCATGTACAAATATGCAACAAATTTGAGTATTATGTACAACTATAATGCACTAATATAAATGTGGGGAAAAGAAATTCTGTTCATACAAGCCTTGAGAATGACCTAATTCTGGCCACGTTTTGGAGCACACTTTTCAAGAGTTCTAGAGAATTGTTTCTGTTTTCATATGCCCTTTTCTATGCAAAGAAGGTTAAAATTTACATTGTTCTAGTGACTTGTATGAAGATGAATATAAACCAGGACATATTAATTCATTTATTTTTCTTTAGATTTCAAATAAAACATTTCTATGGGATGTACACACTATGGCTATGGTGTCCAATGAATAAATGGACACTGAAAGTGCTAGTGTTTTTCTGTCTTATATGTGGCACTTTCTCAGTAGGCATGTTTATAAACAACTATTTGTTCTATTTTTGAGCAAATCATGTTTCAATAGATGTACAATGCATATTAAGAACTACATCAACTGGGGCTTCCACTGTGTGGAGGAGAAAGACAGTCCTGGTGTTTAACCCTATATTATACTTTCTTCCATTGAGTTTTTCTGAAAACTTGGAAAAGCCAGAAAGCTTGACAATGTAGCTGAAGTGAGATTGATGCAGATCTTGAGAACTCTTTAAAATATTTAGTGCTTACAGGACTGGTGACTTCTGGGAAACTGGTGCAGTGCAAAGACCTATCTTCAAATCCCAATTCTCCCTATCAAATTAGAAAGATTTCAGTCATGTCACTCAAAGTAGCAGACATGAGTATATTGAAGTGATAATACAAGGGAAAGGGGACACTCTCAAGAGAGAGTGAATTCTGTCAGAGAGGAGAGAGAAGTGTTCCTCTCCTGCACTCTAGTTTTATTGGAGGATCTCAGGGAAGTTTCATGAGAGCCCTGTCCAGGTCTGCCTTTTGACTTTTGACTGACAGATGGATGACATCAGAGTGTCATGACCCCATTGCCAATGACAAGTCTGGGTCACTTTGGCTGAAGATATTTCTAATTGGATTCTTAATCATAAATTCTTAGAGATTACCTTTATTACCAGGATCTGGTCTTTGGAAAGGGTCACAAAAGTCTCCCTCCTCAGTGTAACTTGAATCCCTCTTATCAATGTTATTTCAGGTCTACATTTTTTCTGCAGAATATAGGTAATTTGCTGAGGAATGTGCCATAGCCTGTTCACTTAGGCCAGGCAGGGATGCAGGTAAATTGCTTCTTGGAAAAGAAAGCATGTGGAGGTCATCACAGTGGACACAGTTTTTAAAATAATTATCTTATTAGACTGGGGTTCTCACCACTCATATCTGTCTCTTATTGATGTGGGAAATCATGACCGGGTCCCCAGGTGTTGAAGATTGACACCTGAGTGAGCCAAGGCATGCATAGAAAACAAATTTTATTTAAAATAAATAACAGAGATAGTAGACTCCTCAAGAGAGGAGCTGGGACCCAGAGCTGGTGCTCATGGATGTGGTAACATCTTACTTTTTGATAGACCCTCACCTCCTTTATTTCTGTTTGATGTTCCCAAAGGCAGGAAAGGGCAACCTCAGGGGATAATTACTTGTGTTGGAAGCTGTGATCCTTTTATTATGGAGGTATTAGTTATCCATTGAGATTGAGCTTGTAAGTGCTATGCAGAGGTTAGCTGTTAGCAACTCATTTTCTTTTCTTGTATAAACATTTAAATGTCCTTTGCTCCTATCCTTTAGTATCCCAGCCTAAGTCACACTATGGTTCAGGATGTGTTTCCAACAGGGGGCCCCCAACCAGCATGTGTCTCACCAGAGAAATTGATAGCAATGTAGACACTCAGGCCATACCTCAGACCTGCAGTATGTGACTCACAGTGTCTCAGGAATACTAATTTTTATAATCCTTCCAGGTGAACACTTGGGGCTAAATACCTATGCCTTGCTTTGGTCTCTGCTCCATGAACAGGATCATTTTCATCACTTTGCAAAAATGATTTTTATGATAACCACACTCACCCCTGGCAGACAGGCATCCAGTATTAGCCAGTTACAACCAAGATGCACAGACCCTGAGATACAAGGGACTAGGCTCATGGTTCCTTAGTGCCCAGGAGTCCAGGGAATATTCTTCCAGTGTTCCCTTTAAGACCTTCAAACAGAGTTAAGCCTAATAGTCAAAACCCTGTAAACATTTTGACTTTACTTCTCCAGAGGTGTAAGCAAAAACCAATTTGTTGTTTAGTAACAATGAATGGTTCCTTGGTTCTGGAAACCATGTTGCTGCTCTCTGACCACTATTGAGAGGACTAGTTTGGGAGGACAACTTTTTTTATATATGGAAGTTCCTGGTTCGTGGTGCACAGATCCCCTCCATTGCCCTTCATGACCATTACATGGTGGGTATGCACCTACCTGCCAGCACCTAGAGGCACTCTGCAGCCAGTCTCCCTGCTTCTGTGGGTCGCCATCATAGTCCCTGAAGTGTCAGTGTACTGAGGTCAATTGTAGTGAGGTGTCCAGGAAATGATATGCATCCAGGGGCTTTGACTAGAGGGAGCAATGACCATGATACTGTGGCAGGAAAGTTCCTTAGAATTTTACAGTCTTCCTACCCATGCAGAGTAAGCTGATTATCTTCCCACAATCCTGATTCCTGAGATGTGGAAGAACTCTGGTCACAGGCCCTCATACCAATCGGGCAGAGGAGAGCTCATAAAGTGGCGACAGATCATTTTCTTCTCATAGAAAGTCTAATCTGTTTGCAAAGACAAAAATGGCCTGTCCTTTTTTTTGATGCTTTAAAGTGTCCACTGGGAAGGAAATTGAGGAGGTGGGAAGAGAACTAGAATGTGAATCTTGGGTTCAAGTCAGGCTCCACTCCTGACTATGGAGGGTTTTTGTCTCCTCCTGTGCCTCTTCTGTGACCCAACTTTGCTGCCATGACAAGAGAGTGTGTGCAACAGGAACCATGTTTGCACACTTACTCTTCTCAGGTATAGCTGCCTTCCTGTCTTCTCACCCCTGGAATCCCTTTCTATTCCCCACATTAAGATGGGAGGGCCTAAAAGAGGACAGGACTGGGAGCACACCCTGAGAAGTTTTGTAGTTTTGGCATTGCTCTAAGTGTACCTTGGATTTGTTTTAATCAGGTATTGTAGGACTCAGAAACAGATTTGACTCTCACAGATGACTACATCTTCCTACAAAGAGGTGTGCAGGGTCATGTGGGAAGTATTGAAGGGTTATGGAAAATAATATTCTTATAAGACAGCTCCATGAGAAAATGGAGGGTCTTTGTGGCTTGGAAGGAGCGAGGGGAAATTGATCAAACATTAAAACTCTCCCAGGGCATTCTTTCCTATTAACAATGGACCCTGGGGAAAAGGGTGGATACGGAATGCTGGGTCCTAAATCTTGACTTTCTACCATGGCACATTAGTCCTAAATGACAATGGGTGAGATTTGAGTACTCATTCCTCAGGATCCAGACTCTTATCCCCCCAGACAACAATGAGATGCCTTTTTACAACTACCCTCCTAAACTAAAGTTTTAACCTGTAAAACTAGCCCCTGATGGTCAAAACTGCATTTACATAGTTTCCAATTACATCATTGTACCCTATAAAACCAAAATCCCATCTGTAGCTCATGGCCATTTTTCCATCTGGAAATTGGACCCCCTCAGTGCCCAAGTCCATGAAGAAATAAAGGCTTCTCTGAATCCGCTGAGGTCTGCCTCTTTCTTTTTTGTGCTTACAGTAAGAACCCTTTCTCTACAGCCTTCAGGTTTTCTTACTTTTGGTAGGGCTCTCACAACTGTACATCTTAATTTAAAGTAAAAAAAATTGCTTTTTATTTGAGTTATTCATGTAGGACTGCTCAGGCTGTACTCTCCTGCCAGGTGTTTAAGACCAAACTGGTCAAAAGTGACTTTGTTTATATCTATTCTTATGAATGAGTTGAGATCCCTCAGAGATCATACTTAAGGATGCATGCAAAGCCTCCTGACTTCTTTACTTTTCCTCTACCAGTGTTGCCATGTGCCAGGATGGATCAGGTCAGTGTCTTGATGAGCAAATGTGGCTTCTCTTGGAAGTATCAGTGACATTTCTGTCTCAAATGACCATATTCTTTGCAGAAGGTGCTTTCTGTTCTCTAGAGACCTATTGATCTTCCTGATTGGTATATCACATGACTCATCAGAATTTCAGAATCCTTAGAAGAGTACCTCCTATCATTCTCTGAATACTCGCTGACATTAGAGGGCAAGGGCCAAATATTGGCTGCTTTTCTCTTGATCCTTTTACTTCCTTGATTTTGGTCTCCAAGTTTTTTTTTATTTTTGAATATCCAGCAAGGCAGTTTCAAGAGTCTTAAGAAGGGAGTAACAGGTTATAACTTTAATATCTCTAATTCTACAGTCATTTGTCCCTTCTCTTTAATTGGGGTCAGTATTAGTAGTGGAAGCATTACATCTGGTCTGTCCTCTGTAGATGATTACCCATTATTTCAAATTAACTCAGGTTGTTATATTAGAAGTTACACTTCTTTGAAGTACTAACACATGTCAATTAAAATTTACAAGGAAAATACAAAATGAAATTTAAAAAAGCAAACATATTCTGTTTGTATAATAGCTATGGTCCAAGAAACACAACTTTTTTATAATCCCAAATCTTACTTAGTTATATTACGTCTCCTGTTTATTTTGAGACCACAGTAATCTTTACAACAATTGATCTTTTGATTACAACTTTAAATGAGCACAAGTCTAACTTATTTGGGAGCCATTCCAACATGGAGTAAGGTAGGAGACAGAGCTTTATCTCAGGTTAGGTTGGACTCTTTAATATAAAGCTGCTCCCCACCCTTTACACTGCAGCCATTTCTCCACCTTCTATCTTACAACCTAGATGTCACTCTGTGAACATCCTTGCTAGTTATTGGTCCATTAGTCAGCCTGCAAGTCTCCTTCTCAGTCATTGGTCTGCTGTTGTTAGCCTGCAAAATTCCAATATTTAGGAGAAGTTCTTGTGCCATTCTCTTTCTCTTTTCTTTCTTTCCAGCCCCGAACAGATGTTCTGGTTGTCCTTCTAATAAAATCTCTGTTGTGAGTTCCTGTGTCTGGAGTGGTTTTCTGGGTGCTGTCGCTAACCACAACTCAGACCAGGCACCCCAGAGTGCTTGCTCCCCTGGATTCAAGGGTCTGAGCTGTTTGGGACCCAAACAGAACTGCATTTTTCTTGCACTCTTCACAAATAACAATACAGCATTACATCTGAAATATTAATCAAAGAAAAGCTAAGACATTTTTGACCCTTTTTTCTTGGGAAGTGGCAAAATGTTTGCATGCATTACAATATCCACCTTTAAATAGATAAGGCTTTCATTATCTTTTTAAAATGCATTTAAATTTTACCCCAGTGTAAAAAGTAATATAAAATTTTACATACACCTTATTAATAACAGGTTCAGTTACAGACTATTAAATAATATAAATTTCCAATTTAACTTTTATTTCTATATGATTTCAAATTACCATTTTAGAAAACTTCAGTTTGGAGAACACCATCTTGGTAAAGTACTCTACCCAGCTCTACATTTATAATTTGTATCTTAGAAGAACATGAGTATACTTAATATACAAAGAAATAATAGTGTCACCATTATACAGATGTCCTTATACTAACTGGGTTTAATTTTCACAGTAAAATTCAGAATCCACAAATATTTACAGACTTGCAGAGTTTAGCAGTACTAACAAAAATAAATGAGAGTCTTAAATCTCTTATACATTTATGGAACACCATTAATAATTCAAATTAGACCTAGTCAAAGCAGACAGATAAATGTAAGTTTTCCAAATGGCAATGTTGCCCTATGCCAGATGTAAGGTATAAATGACAGCAGTTACTGGTTAAATGTACATAAACTTTCATTTTTAAACTTTCATAGAATATTTAGGTAAGGTTCAGACAAACATATTTAGTTTCACATATATACATATTTCTAGTCAGGTATATTTAGGTCATTCACAAAAATAAAACCTCATCAAGATCTTAAGTCATCTGTTTCTCTGACAAATAAAAATCCTAAAAGCAATTGACATCACATTTTAATATTTTATAGCTGTCAAGTCTTGCACAAATTGTTATTCATCAGTGTGATTTTTTTTAACAGGCAGAAGAGGCAGAGTAGGACATCTGGTAAAGCAGACTTAATTGTACAATTTAAACAACTGTCCAGAATAGAATGAGTGCCCTTACTTTTATTATTATTATTTAATTGCCACAGACAGCATTTTGATTGTATACAAATGGGGCACAGCTTTTTTTTTCTTTGATTGTGCACAATGTACATTTATACCATTTGTATCATCATACATGTACATATAGTAATGATGTCTGTCTCATTCCACCATTTTTCATACCCCCTCCCTCACATTTCCCTGTATATAATCTAAAGTTCCTCTATTCTTCTCTCATCACCCACTCCACAACCCCCATTATATATCAACATTCACTTATCACTTATTTGGGATTGGCTTGTTTCACTTAACATGATATTCTCTAATATCAATTTATCTGCAAATGCCATAATATTATTCTACTCTATGGCTGGATAATATTCCAATGTGTGGTATATATATTCCAACTGTGGTATATATACCACAGTTTCTTTATCCATTCATCTCTTGAAGGGCATATAGGTTGGTACCACAATATAGCTATTGTAAGTTGAGCTGCTATTTTTTTCCCCTGGGGCAAGTTATTCCTTCCTAAAACTAATCTTAGTTAAGATAACATTGATCACTTTTCACAGGGTCACTTTTTCTTAAAAGACCTTTCTTACTTCTAGTAGACCTCCAGCAGAACACGTTCTGTTTTCTTTTCCTGGAAAATACTTGCACTTGAAGTTTTTAATGTTGGGGTGAGTATGTTATCTCTACATTTAATTTACTCAACATATTTTATCCCAGCAAAGGAATCAGACAGTTTGGAATATTTAAAATCTGTGCCTTAAATATTTTTTTCCAGTATACACCCAAGTGGTTGTAACACAGGTTATTGTTTGACTAGTCTCCCTTACCATCATCATATTGTCATCAACTTTAAGTGAGTTCCCAATTGTTAATTGTACCCAGAGACTCTCTCTTTACATACTTTTGTATATAAAAGCACTCTCTAGTGAAGGTCACAGAAATTATTAGGGACCTCTTTCATCAAAATTCAGCAGGGACAAAAGACAGGTGTTTGAAATCATGGGGACTCAGGGAGGTCTTTGTATTTTATCTCTGTGGGCATGAGGGTAGGACTGCATTCAGAAGTGTACCCTGACCAAATAGGGCAGATCTTAATAAGGGGAGAAACTTTTGTTCTTAACTTACAATTTAATAATTAGAACCTATTATTTCTTGTGATTGGAAACTTTCATCTTCCATCCCAATTAAGGTAGGTTAGTTAATCATCAATGATGAGTATAATGGGCCAGATATGTTTTTTTTTTCAAATGTAAAGGCAACCCTGTGAGGTTAAGCATTCTGGTCTACTCCTTTGACCCAGAATGGCAGGAAAGTGAAAATGGGGGTGGACCCAAATGCAAGTTACAAAAAAATCAAACTTAACTAAAGCACACAGCCAAATAGAAAGTTATGGGCCAAGTCAAGAGCTGTGGTACATTCCCAACAAACTATACAGATATATTCCAACAATTAGCCTTAACACTTTTTATATCCGTTGAGCAGAGACTCTGATAAATGTTTTTGTCCAATGCCTAAGTTTCTGAACTAGTATACTCAAATGGAAAAGCTTTCCAACTATTTCCCTCTCACATCACAGGGAGATCTGTCTCTTTTTTTTCCTTTCACTCAAGACTAATTTTATTTCTTTTATTTTTGTCCTCTGCCACCATCCATGGATATTATTCTTTGAATCCAAGATACAAAAACCTGGATAGAAAAATCAGTGAGGCCTATAGCTCATACAGCTCATTCATCTGCAGAAGCTGTGAACTGAGCCCTGTTCTCAAACTCTTGTTTTACTCTCAAGGGCAAAGAGTGACTGGAAAGAAGGGTAGAGGCCACATCCTCCTTGCCTATTTCCCTAAAGACCAGGCAGCTTTCTCGAGATTTTCTTTTTTCTCCTTTATATCAGGACTGTGTCCCTGACTCACAGCAATATTATTTGCAACTCCCTGGGGCAAGACTGAGAAGAGGTATTCAGACTGTTAGCACTGAGTTGAAAAGAAAAAAAAATAAATCCTACTTTGTTTTCCTGCTATACTCACACATTAGTGGGAGCACCATTTTGCATCCAACTTAGTTTTTGTCTGTTCAGACTTCTTATTACATAATCACATACATGTCTGTACACACAGAATCTTTTGTTTATTTTATCTCTGACAGATCAAGTCCCAAGTGTAAGATTGTAAAATAACTCAGAAAACCATTCAAAGAGCAGTGTTACAGTAAAACATCATTTTCTTAGACAGGTTTATACCTATAGGTGGTCCATTCAGTCAAGATATTTCCCAGGAAACAATCCATAGAATCAAAAAAGTATTTATCATGTATTAAGGGGCCAGAAACAAATGCAAACAAAAGACCTAGAATCAGACAGGGAGGATCTCCAAACCATGGCTGACAAGGGGAACCTTCAAAACAGACAGCAGATGAGGGAAATTCCCCATAGTTCCCAAATGCCACTTAATCATGGCTTCTACACCAGTGGCACCACAGATGTCCCCACAAAAAGGGACTAGACATTTGCACAAAGGGGAACCAGATGTGTATGATCAAGGGTCTTGGTGTGCACACAGAGTGAGCTTACCAAATGGCCAAGGTGTCCTGATATTACTGAATTCAGTTTTCTTTTACTCCAAGTAGACCAAGATGGAGCAATCCTTAAAATGCAGAAAATGAAGGTAGGAATTTTGTGAAGCAAAGTGGTCTTTGGCACCTGCTGAGAATCCCTCAGTCACTACCTTTACTTACAGAACTCCTCTGGTTCAACTCCAGGCACACTCTCCCATGTACTAACTTTCCAGTAATCAGCTCTCAAAAAGTTTTCCAATTCATTCAGCTTGGAAGTGCAGTTGCTTGCAGTGCCAGACCTGCCCAAGAAAACCAAAATAGGGGTCTGATCTCAGATTCCCAGGTAGGGGAACAATGTTGTAACCAAATGCTTTGTCCTTGTCCCCAAAGTCAATTAAATAACAAGGATATGATTTTGAGAAAAATAAAAAAAAAGTTTATTGCTTTGCTAACAAAGGAGAAACACAGGGGACTCCTGTCACAATGTATGTGATTCTCCCTATCAGGAGGAACAAGAGTATTTAAAAAAAACTCTTCAAAGACTATATTCCAGGTGTGCCCTGACACAGGGTCCCAGAGCACCCTGATGTGTTAACATTGACTTGTTAATTTGGAAGATGTTCATTTCCCAGATCCTCTGGCAGATATCACTTTCCCGTGGAGTACAGAAAACTCAATGTAATCTTGTTCCTATCTCCCAGGTTAAGGAAGGGAAGTGGGAGAAGTGGAAAAGGAAACAAGCCCCCTTTAAAAATAAGCCTCAGAGCCATATTCAAAAGGTGAAGTGAACCACTTTCACCATTAAACCCACCTCCTCTGCATCAGGGCTGCTGTGTTTGAGGCAGTCTGAGGCAGTGAGAAGACAAATTGATGGAATTTGAGTTCATAGAAAAGCAACCCTTCTGCCCTCAGATGACTAAAACAAACCAATAAATCTTTCATTGCCCTTGAAAATGAAGCTGGGGCCACCATCATCACCTGAAAGGTAGGTGAACTTTCTGTAAAATATACCAGCATAATTGTGATGTTTTCTCCCTTTGGTTCTCTCTGTGCTGTACTGGTACATGATTCTGGTGCTCTCTGAACTATTCCTAGGGATTTTTAGGCACAAAGTATCAGTATCGAGGAGAAATCTTTATGAAGAAGTCCTTAGAAGACAGGAAAACTCAGTAGTTATGGAGACATGTAGAGAAGTAAAACTCTTCAATTTGTACCTACATGTTATCCCTTACTAGCTCTATAACCTAAAACAAGTATATGATCTCTTCTATTTTGGATTCCCTAGTCTTCAAGCAGAATTGTTAGGAATAGTAAATAGTCTAATAAGAACTTAGCACTTTATAGCATTATGGTGAACACTCAGTAACTATGGTTATTATCATATTAAAATTATTTTAAAATGATGTGATTGTTCTGGCTTAAACACAGCAAAAAGTGAGTCTGACTGTCGCAAAGACTGAGTCTTGCAGAAGCATGGGAGAAGAAGAAGAACTGAAATTGTAAACATTATTCCAAACTTTAAAAAATCTAAAACCAGTCTCAGATGCCTACAGAAGTTTTCTCCAGGTCCTGGAACTGCCTATGATTGCATGACCATGGATGCCACTGCTGCTGCTTACAGGTCTTCTCTGCAGGATGTGGTGTAGCTGCCACAGATGCCTGGATGTTTTTTTACTGGGCACCACTGCTGCAGGCGCCCATATCGCAGTTGCCCAGATGCCCCTACTGCAGGTGCCCAGAGGTCTTTCTCCAGACCCTGATACTGCTCTTGATGCTGTTGCCATCAGTGTCACCTGGAGGAATGCTGCCCTCAATGGTGCCAACTACACTGCTGCTGCTGCTGCTGCACCACTGATGCCAAAGCTGTTGCTGCTCCCAGAATCTCACCTGGAGTTCTCCTCTCTGGGTGCTGCAGCAGTTGCAGAGCTGCAGCTGCCACTACTGCCACAGTCACCCCCCCCACCTACTGACAACATGACTGATGACTGCAGCTACTACTAACCCCCTGCCTGCCTATTACCATTGACTCATGCTACTACCACTTCCATCACTGCCTAGAGGTCTGCTGCCAGTGTGACTTCTGGTTTGGTTGCATGTGGTCGCATCCATTTTAAGATGCCTTCCAGAGACTGGGGTTAGTTTGTGGTGCCAGTGGGTTTAGTGCCACTGCCATTTTGGGACACAGCTGCACCTGTCTGGGGGCACCAGCCATGACCTGGAGGTTCAGTGTCAGGGTGCATATGGGTC